>NC_142849.1:36742115-37048461 GCF_061612785.1 Hesperophylax consimilis
ATTGATCATCCTTTATGAGTCTCACTATTCTAAAGCTAGTGAATAATGTCGCAAATTGTAAGAAAACGTTCATAACGTTAATAATAATCCATTTTGTTTAATACATCGAGACGCGAAAACTTGAAATAACGCATCAGTGTTAGATTCTAAAGAGAGTAAAATTTATAATAAAATGGCAACAATAATTTTTTAATACATTCTCACTAAATTTGCCTATATTATTCGCTTTCTAAGGGTATTCCCAAATACACGTACCAACCAGCAAAAATAAACTTTTGTGAATAGTTTAGTTATACAGGGTTTTCCAATAAGAGGTGTTATTTTGATATTCAATCGTAAAAGATCAATGGTTTCGTTGCTTATGTGGCACGTAGCGCCGTTTTTTTTAAATTTAACGTTGTCCAAATCAATACCATCCAATTCCGGCCAAAAAATATTAATTATCTCTCGATAGCGCAATCCATTCACCGTAACTGTTGTTCCAGCCTCATTTTCGAAAAATTAAAGTCCAATGACTCCGCCGGACCATAAACCACACCAAACAGTCACACTTTAAGGATAGAGAGGCTTTTCAACAATTATTCTTGGGTTTTCCGAGCCCCAGATGCGACAATTTTTCTTGTTTACGAAGCCACCGAGGTGGAAATGGGCCTCATCACTCAAGATGATTTGCATTTGATTCACTCAAGTGAATTTTAATAATTTAAATGGGTGGTTCAAGCGTGTATCGTTCCATTTTTATTAATGACGTAGTTTCTTCTTGTCAAATGTCAAAAAATGACAGCTTCAAAAGTAATATCTACCGAAATAGCGGGCTATTCAAAATAACATCTCTTATTGGAAAACCCTGTAGTTTCATAGTGGAAACATTCAACAATTAAACGTATAAATTTGCTTTAGCTATGTTTCCAGATCTACCTGACTCTTCCTTGTTCTTCTTCTTCTCCCATTTATCTCTGCCTTACCCGTGCGTGAAATAAAACTGTTTCATACACGAAACTCAAGCAAGACATGTGTGATAGTTCGAGTTACGTAGCAATAGATGGCTCTAGTGCAATTAACTCCTAAAGTTTATAGAGTCATCCAAGAGATGTCACTAGTACATATATAGGTTAAAATAGGTAAAAAAATGCTTTGTAGCTTTTTATATTTATTTTAAGATATTTACATTATTATCAAAAAGAGCACCAGTCTTACAAAAGTATCCACGTGACATGTCATAGACCCATTGGCTCTGGGTAATAATAGAACTCTTGAGTGTAGAGAAAAAAATTGGAACGCACTAAATTTATTTTTTCAAAAAATATTATATTACATTAAAATCATAAGCCGCTCATCTTACTTGGGAATTTCTTTATCGAGATGCGCTGCAATACAATTTTAGTGAATAAAAAATACATGTGAACTTAATATTATATTGAAAATATCTAACCACAAAATTAATCCAAAAATAAACACTACACTTATTCAAACTACAATTACAGCTGAGTTTAAAGTTGGCAACAATAGCATTCTACTGAATAAATAAGTATTACAAAGTACCAATGTTGGCTTATCAACCACAATCATAGGGTGACCATACTAACAATGACAAGAAGGATACTATGAATAATTATTAACAAAAAAATTCATTGAATAAATAAAATAAAGTAAGTTATAAATAATACATAAATAAATATTAGCTAATTAACGAATAAAAATATAATTAATGTTAAGTTCATAATATCTACTTGTCTAGATTATATTATTTAATTATGCAATTAATTGCTCAATACATTTTAATAAGTAAGTGGGAATCCAAAGCTGAGAATGAACTGTCGAAGCTTATTTAAGTCATTAAAGAGACTTGTCACTTGACACACAAACCCTTGTACATGTAAGAAGTTAATAAATATATACTAAAGAGACTTGTCACTTGACACACAAGCCCTTGTACGAGTACATGTAAGAAATCTGTAGTAAATATATCCTAAAGAGACTTGTCACTTAAAACACAAGCCCTTGTATATGTAAGAAGTTTATAATAAATATATCTTAAAGAGACTTGTAACTTGACACGCAAGTCCTTGTACATGTAAGAAGTCTATAATAATATATCCTTAAGAGACTTGTCTCTTGACACGCAGGCCCTTGTACATGCAAGAAGTCTATTAATATATCCTAAAGAGACTTGTCACTTAACACACTTAACAGCTCTTGTACATGTAAGAAGTTAATAAATATACACTAAAGTGACTTGTCATTTAACACACAAGCCCTTGTACATGTAAGAAGTCTATAATAAATATATCCTAAAGAGACTTGTCACTTAACACACAAGCCCTTGTACATGTAACGAGTCTATAATAATATATCCTAAAGAGACTTGTCACTTGACACACAAGACCTTGTACATGTAAGAATAAAGAATAGAAATATATCGTAAAATAGACCGTTTGTAACTGCATACATATCAAAGAAAAACAATACAAAATATGTATAGTTCAGTGCAATTTATCATTACTAAGCTAATGCTTTCATATCAAAACCGCGCAACCATGTTAGTCCACTCATAAAATACAGCTGCTCTATATACTAAAAATTATTTCTTCAATCTTCTTCAAATTACTTAAATTCTCTACAATTTAAACCACTGAGACAATTTAAACCACTGAAACCACGAGACAGAAGTGTGTTGTGTGCGTGTTAGTGTGCCAGAAGTAGGCTCAACTTTTCCTTACTTCTGGTGAAATTTTTAAAACATATTGAAATATCAATTTATAGCTTCAATTTTTCTTAACAGATCAACAAGACTCAACAATCGTTAAGATATATAGTATTATGTAGTTTTTAGGAGTCTCCGTAGGTTTCAGTAGTAGTACCACAAGATAGAGACGTTTGGGTCTAATATCCGAATGGTTACGAAGGTAGCCGATATCAGCCGATCTACAGGCGAGCATCTTCAGTGAGCGATTCCCCGCTTCGGAATAACTAGCATCCTATAAAATGAACGTGAGTCCAGTTAGATATGCATTATAAATACGACACGATAATAAATAGACCCATTATCTCAGAATGAACCGAAGTGTCATTGAAATCTTTCGATCATCCAATTTTAACGCTAACCAGAGGAAAATAACAGTATACCACAGTAATTGATTTCTCGATAGTGTATGAATGTGAACAGATCTGTCCATCTCTCTGCCTAGTCCTTCATGAAAACGGTGAGTTGGTTAGTTAGATAATTAGATTCCACTTATTTGGATTATGCATTCCGTGGTATAAAGATAGAATGATGTGATCAGATAGGTATTAGTTAACTGTGGTAAACATAGATGGCACTAGTGGCATTATTTCAGAGTCGGTATTACAGAGAACTATGCTCATGATAAATACCACTACTAACAAGGACAAGTGGATACAAAGATTTCTATCCTACTGTCATATAACATAGACATCGGTCTACTGGCTGTCAATACAAATTCTTCATAATTTACATCAATAATAGTTTACAGTGTTTTGCGTATTCTATTTTTATTTAAGTTACAACAAATAAAAACAAAATCATCCACCTAAAAATATTCATCACTCATCTTAACTCAGCTTCACTCAAGAAAAGTTTTTTTATTTATTTATTTAATACCAACGGTATAAATATATCATAAACAATCAATCATTTGCAATGACATCAGAACATATTAAATGAACATAAACTCTAGAAGGATATAGAATTATGATATGCAAGTACATACAAAACTTATAAGTAGACTTGTAATGTTATTAATATTGGTTAAAAATATATGATATTATAGCCTTCTTGTACCTACATCCGTGCAAAAATTGATCCGCAACATCTGCGTATCTATAACTAACTTCATATAATCTAGGTACAAGCGAGTGTTTGTAATGTTCAGTTCTGGTATTGTTAATTAAAACATGATTTTGAAACGTGTAGCTCTCGTTGGTATATTAAATTCAATGAGGTTAATTAAAACCATGCTTCATATACTACCATTTACGATTCTGAACGTAAATGTTAAGTCGGATAATCGGAATAATCTCTATGAAAATAATAAAAACGTAAAAAATATATAAAACGTCATCAGTTAAGACTTGAAACACGTTTCACATCTGCGATTTCGCCTGGCCGTGAGAGTATTTCTGCGTTCACACAACACGTAACAGTGATTCGGCATTTTTAGATCGATATGGCATATAGTATTATGTACGAAGTTTGACAGCGTCCACATTTGCGGTTACGTCTATAACGGTCCCGTGCTCAGATCAACGTAATTACTGTACAACTCTTCAAATCCCATCCGACGAGATGAGAATACGAATTACAGCATCGCCACAGTGCGCCAACAAAATATGTGATTTTGACATAGAGCTACAATTAGAGGCGCTGTGCTGAGTACTGATATCTCGTAGAAACTTTATTGAAACACTGGCAGTGTTATAGGTCCAACGCTCTTCCTAATATATATAAATGAGTTGTGTAACCTAGATATCGATGCCACTATTGTCAGTTTCGCCGATGACACAGTCCTTCTATTTCATTCAAAAGACTGGCCTACCGTATACGCCAAAGCGGAAGAAGGAATTCAAAAGGTAAAACATTGGCTCGACTCTAATTCACTAACTCTTAATATACCTAAAACAAAATACACACTATTCAGTCTCATAAATATCCCAAAGTCAAACCTAAGTCTAACTTTGAAAATACACAGATGCAAAAATTCATCTCTTAACCGGAATTGTGACTGCCCATGCTTAGAACAAGTAAACAATATTAAATATTTAGGTATAACTTTTGACACAAATCTTAATTGGAAACAACATATTCATAACACCACGAATAAAATCCGCAAATCTATATACTTTTTCAAACAAACACGCAATTTTATTGACCTTAAACTTTTAAAATCAGTCTATTACTCACTATGCCAATCACACATAGAATACGGAATTCTAGCTTGGGGTAATGCTTCTTCTAGTGCCCTTGACCCCATTATAAAAGCACAAAAATTAATCATTAAAATAATCCTTAAGGTTCCTCTTTCTACCAGCACTGATACGATCTTCAATACTATCAATGTTATGGACATAAAACAGCTGTATGCAAGATCCATCTTGGTCAACTTACACCAGAACAATAAATCACTATACAAACCAACACAAACTATTCACAATACCCGAGCCAAAAACAAAGAACTTCTTCAAACTCCTTTTGCTAAAACCTCATTCGGCCAAAGACATTTTAAAAACATAGCTTGCAAACTATACAATACACTACCAACTACGATCAGACAATTAGAAACAATGACAAAATTTAAACACGAAATAAAGAAATGGATTACAATCACAGGGCGTCCCACTATTGCAAGCATATGTAAACCAAAGTGCACATAGATAACAAGTACTATTTACACACGACCAAATTCAAACTTAATTAAAATGATCTATTTATATTTTCCCACATACTAATAATGAACACAATCTTAACAGGATTAACCCAATCGTTCTTTTGATTGTATTGAAATTATTTTGTATTATTTTTATATTTTGTATTTACCCTTATTGATAAACTTAACTGATAGACTTAACTATATGTATATATATCGATGTACTCTATGTCTGTCTCGACACAGGTTTACCCTAGTGAGACAGGCATCGAAAAACCACTTATAAAAAACTTTATATAGATAAATAAAAAAAAAAAAAAAAAAAAAAACTATTAGAACGCGATAAGCGGTGAGGGTAGACCAAATTCCGTAGTTTTAGTAATAGCGTTGGGAGAATTGGCAAAAAGTGGAACCCATTTTTTCACTTCATGTCTTATCTAAATATAATGCATCAATGGATTTTGATTGACTTTTATAAGTTAGTTAAAAAAGTGGAACCTATTTTTTCGCTTCATGTCTCATCTAAATATAATATATCAATGGGTTTTGATTGACTTCCAAATCTGACGTAGTAACTGAACGGGAAAATATGACTGAACTTACTTTTTTGTCTCAATCTGACAACATTTTGAATTTTATTTTTTTAATGGATTAATTGAATAATTTTTATACGTTCATTTCAAAATCACATACTAAAACTTCTTATGAAATCTCGCTCACTGTTCTGTAATCTCACTGCAATGCAAAATTTGAAAATTTGGTCGCCTAGAAATATTATATATCCTTTAATTAAATACGCTGTGAGTGTATCACATCTTGGCCATTAAAATAATCCAGGGTTTTTTTAAAGATATTTTTAAAAGCCAAAAAAAGTATCAGGCTTATAAAAACTGTTTTAAAGTGCAAAATTTCCTACTAACGGACTCTTTTTCGAATATAGTTTTATTGTATAATGAGGAAAATTAAGTTCTCTAAAAAATGATGGAAAAAAAAAACTTTTTGCCTACATAAAATAAAATAAATCGTTCTTTTGGTGATGTTTTTTTTGCGTAAATCAAAATGTTATTGCCATCTGGGTCTCACCCAATAAAATTTCCATTGGACATTATGTAGAATCACATACTTTCAGGAATAAAAACTTATTTAATTCAATTGACCCTTAGTGCTTTACTAAGTTGCATTATTTTTCCTTTCAACTATCTTGGTATTGCAATGTAAAACCATTTAAAGGATCGCAGTGCCTTCTGTTCTTGTCCACTTTAATTTGTGAGCCTTTACATGGCTGCATTCGGGTCATGGTGCTTGGCGTTTGATTTACGAGCGGTCCAGGCCACTCGGGTCATCGTTGTGTGATTCACGCGTAACTGTATTTTATCTCACGCGCGAATTCAAGAATTTGATTTAAGTAGCTGTGATTTGTTTTGTTGTTTTTTTACGATTTAAACTAACGCCGAAACTATTCAGATATGAATTTTGTTTCTTGTAACTGAGCAGTGGTCTATAAAAAATAAAATTAATTAAAATTTTTAAAAAACATCAGTCGATATACTGCTCTAGGGTAATGTTTGCATGATTACAATAAACGAGGCAAAATACTATAAGTTATAAGTTGTGAGAGAGTGGGGGAGAGGAAGAAGATAGGAAAAAGGAATGTGGAACCTGGCTATTCGGATCGAGTCACCAAATAGGGCTTTAACCAAATCAAGAAACATCGTTAAGTTTATAATTCCTCTGTGATTTTTCAAAAATATAAAAATACCGAAATAAAACCTTCGATACTTCTTGAATATACTTTATTTTTAAGGATGTCAAATTTAATTTAGAAATTCATAGCTTCTGTACGACACGTGACGACAATTTAAGGATTCTAATGCACTCAATGCAATTCCGTAAAGCCAATGTAAAAATACCTACATTTTCATGTTATTTAGAATAAATTTTATATGTGTTAAATAATTTATTATTATTATTCTAAGGTCGATGTGTTTTTCAATAAACAACAAAAAAAATATTAGAAAAAAATAAATGTGCCGTACAGCTTACGTAAAAGACACAAAGAGCGATATCAGAGCACTCATAACAATAGAAACGACAAATGAAAAAGAGCATGGATGCGAAAGAAGCAAGAAATGCTTGAAAAACCACAACGATTGGTAAAGACCCACCCAAGTTTTTACTCCAACACTTCGTGTATTTTTTAATGCGAAGAAATATCTCCATCAAAAAGAAAGAATAGTGAAAATATCTCTTAGATTTAAAATCTAAAACCCCGCAATCTGAAATAATATCTCTGCTTTTATGAAAATCCTAATTTGTTTGAAACACTCAAAAGCTTAAAATGAACACCGAACCCGCATTGCAATATTATTTTACAAAATGGCAGAATTGTCATCAGCGCAAAGCTCTCGGAAATGCACACTTTCTGGTATTTGCACATCCGTATTCGTTTGTCTGTTGTTAAATATTGCAGCTATAATGCTCGAATTCTAAAAAGGTGTTTTTAATCAATCCTGATGGCAATCGCGTCTACCCCTCTCCTCCCCACCGCATCTTCCCGACTTCACCCCGCCCATCATCCCCGCTCCTTACCACTGCCTGGTGGGTGGTTGTACTCTTCGGGTGGAATCCATGGTTGGCCAAACATCATTGAATGGGATACAAATAGCGTGTTGTATTACTCGTATGTACACCGAATACTGATTGGGTAATGGAATTCGAATTACAGATTGTAGATTCTATGATGTTTTAATTCAGAAGGGCTCCACGCATTAATTCATTAGAAGGACAAAATACATAAGGTAATGAAATGAAAAAAGGTAAGTTCAATCAGTAAAAGTAGTTGTTTGACTTTGATTCTTTCACATACGCGAAAAACCTACGCTGCTGTCGAAAAACTGCAATATTAACCGAAAGATAGAAATGATTTGAGATTTTCAAGACCAAAAATATTATAGTGATTTATTTTTTGGGTGTTATGCCGTGTTGTGCTCATTGAGTTGACTGGTTAGTAGCTGAGTTGGCATCGCTTTTGGGTCCCACCCAGGTGTCGCAGGTTCAATTCTTCGGCTGGCTAAGTCCTCCATCACAACACAAGCAATATTTTCCGCTTACTGTGGTGGTAGTAGAAGATTTAAAAATATTTTCAGGTTATTTGTCTTCCTTTAAAAAAAACAATCCCTGCAATATCAGTGTGAAATACTGTACTAAACCGTACTGGACGTAGCAAGGGCGGTGTGGCGGCTGTCGATGTCGTCCGAATCCTTCTGACCGCGAACGAACTACTTACACGACTATTCATTATGGTAATACCCTATTTACCGATGAAAGGTTATTTCACTGCTTTCCTATATTATCCAGTACGACTTGTATAACATGACCTGTGCCCTGCGAGCGCTTGAAACCTACTGATGCCCGTTTTATCCCAAATAAAATGAAAATAAGATATATTTATCTAAAGACACTGTCTAGATTGCATTTAGTTCGGGTTGAATCTTGCGAGCATACATAAAGATAGTTGCCAATAAAAATGTGCAGTGAGAAAAATGAAGACAATGTTGGTAGTCCTAATTCGAAGTATGATACATTTTAATATGACCGAAGGAGATAGGGTCTCATTAGCTCAGTTTGTAGAGCGGTGCCCCGGCAAGGAAAGGGTCCCGGATTCGAGTCCTGGATGTGACCGTATCTTTTTCTGATTTTTTATTTTAAATTTTCGTTCAGAAATCGCTAATATTGTCTTCAATAGTTAAATATTACAATTTGAAGTTTTACTCATTACGTTATTCCAAAAATAAATTTATTTAAAATCACTTGTTTACCCAATTTGAGAGCCTAAAATTATTTACAAAACAACTTGATATCAAACGGACATTAAATTTGCATTTTATTTGGACCGCATTGAACTATGTGGAAATTTGAAACGAAAACTAAATTGAATGAATTTGATTTGTACACCATTACGAGACGTGGAAATTTCAAATGGATATTAAATTTAATGAATTTGATTTTGGACAGCACTGTACAATATGGAAATTTGGTCATTCAGCGCCTCGTTATCCCACTGAAGGGCAAACAAGAAAGACCGTACAATCCAAATAGGATGCCTTTTGAATACATTCAATAGGCACTGGCTCAGATCAACAAATGTACAAAGGGCCACTTACACGATTTATAGAAGACATATTTTATAAATTTCGGATCCTTATTACAATATAGTTTTTGGCCTACAATAGTAAAATTTTTATCCAAATTTAAAAATGGCTCAACTTACGTTATTTCGTCTACTAATTAAACTAAAATGACTTAGTAAGAAACAATGCGTGTTTTATAAGAAAAAAAAATTATGAAAATTATGTCACTTTTTTGTCGTTCCATACAAAAATAGTTACAAAATGGTTAAAAAATTCACAAAGTTATATATTTTTTTCTCAAATTGCGGTCGAAAATTTTGCTTTCATAGAGGTGTACATTTTAATTATTATGTAATCAACTTCTAGATATGAATGTAAAGCGTGGTGTTTTTTCTTTCTAACACCGTTTAGATCATATTTCTCTTCATGATAGTAAGGGAGACAACTATTTCAACGATACCACACGAGGTGTTCCCAAAATCTATTCTACGGTTAATAGCTGTTTGTCCGCAAAATCGAAAAAATTAGGTTCAAGGTTATATCATAAACGATGGGCAGAGGTCACCAATAGAAGAGATGAAGTGATTGTCAGAAAAGGATAGTAGGATACAGATGAAGGAGAGCCGCCCAGAATTGGCAAACCCGGAAAAATATCAAGTTAGATTGTTCAAAGTTGGACGCCAGAGGGCTCTTGAAATAGAAGCATAAATCATGATCGATGTCTTTGAACATATAAATGTATCAAAACGTATACAGATTGTCTGAATATGATATGAATTTTGCATTTAACCGACCATCGCATGTATTGTTATGAAATGAACTTTCTTACAAATTAAAACATTCAACCCCGCAATATTTTCTTAAAATCAAGTACTTTGTATATTTAAATATATTCATATGGTAACCCCCTGGGGACGTTGACCATTATCGGGGGAGGCGGAGCGAGGCCTCAGTCCCCAGCTCCGACGGAGGGCAGAGGTTCTTGATTTCTAGCTTTCGTAAAGACAGGTTTTTTCGCTTCTCCGCATGGAATTCGAGATTTGCTTTGCAGAACAGTGTTTTGAAAGTGTTTGCCACCAAAAATTTAAGTACTAGTATATTTTTAATCAGTATCTGCTGCTCCTGCCCCCTGGACGTCTACAAAAATCATCGCCCTGCGGTATCGTTCCAGTTTTATTCTATTTATTTCTGTCTCTGCTCTCTTCCAATAAATTTAACATCATTTTAAATTATTTTAACCGTCCACAAAGAGGTTTTAGCATTTCCTACGCGTAGATTCAAGTGCTGTAATATAGGTCTTCTTAAAGGCAGGTTGTAGCACCATAATAAGATTGTTTTATTTCCATGAAACCCCTTTGTTCTATCCACCTACAGGAGGCGGCTGTTCTCTCTTCATACAAACGAACTAAAGACACGAAACCTGCTTGAGCTAGCCCGGTAATCTTGAACATTGTATATTTCATTTCCCTACGCGGTTCTATTCCGTGGAAACTGATTATCTAACAGTATCAAGATCGTAAAAAATCATATAATCTACCTAGTTTACAATTTCGCTAAAACAATGTCCTAAGGCCTAACATTGTCAATATCATTGTCAGTTTTGTTGATTTTAAAGTCAAATGACCTATATTTCTTAAGCCCGCAAGTATTGGTAAGCAAGAATGGGTACTGCCACCCCGGGAACCATTTATTAGATAAACAACACATCTAGGTTAGTTAACCCCACATGGCAAGTGGGAGGGATATATTCATGTCCGTCACTCTTGGACACACTGATCCATAGATTTCTACCCAACCATTATACCTCACTCACTCACTCACTCACTCACTCACCTATACATAAATATACATACATACAACGAAAAAAGATCTAATACTCGCTGTACTCGAAGCAATAAAAAAGACTTACATCAAATTCCTGTAACGCACACTACTTTTGGTCAACTAAACTTTAGATATCTTGCGACAAGACTTTACAACATTCTTCCTGATAAAATAAAAACATGTCATTCACAAAAAAATTTCAAAGATAGCGTAAAAATTTGGATCAAAAGTAATGAGAGGGCCTCTACCGGTGCACTCATCCAAATTCGCAGTTATTGATGCAACCTAATTATTGTATGTATTTTCATATAATTATAGGTATATTATTTGGACTATAAACGAACTTGGTAAATGATGTATTGATATTGATGCTACCTAACTATTGAGTGTTCGTATTTTTATATAATTGTAGGTACGTTATAGTACTATAAATAAACTTGGTAGATAGCTGCCTCAACACAGGCTAAGCCTAGTGAGGCGGGCTATGATAAACCTTAACGCATAACTACATTAACATTTCTATTATTTACATTTATTTTACCTACTGTTTATATATTACTTTCCGTTGATAAAATTATATACTCATCTAATTTATAAACCAATGTACACAAAACAGTCTTTCATGTATTTCTATAGTTATAGTTTGAAAATTTGTCACAATAAAGATATTTATTATTATTATTACCTTTTACCTTCCCAGAACTTCCCTCTCATTCCTTTCCTTTAAATAGACCCTCCGCACAGCATCCCAATAGATGACACAGGCCTTGAGAGAAATTATTTTTATAGTGTGGGATTGAAAAAAAAACTTCCATTTTTAATTATTTTAACTTAATTTCAGTAACTGCATTGTAAAACAATTCTAATAGACATTTTTTCTGCCAATTAAAACAGAATACAAGTGGCTTATTCTACAGCATTCAAAGACTGGGAGGGGTTGGGTGTTGGGGTGGGTAGGACAAAGGGGAGGTTGCTGAAATGACAGTTAATCTATCACGTTCTCCGGGCATATGGACACTGGACACTGCTTCTACTGTCTACTAATAAGTATAATACCCAAGCTAGACAAATGGTGTCAATTGAATAACGTCTAAAGTTTTGTCTACGTGCCTGGTGTCCTGTTGCGTATACAAAATATGTATTTTATTTATTGTATTTACTTATTATGACGGCCAACTCCTCCCAACCACCTGGAGCCAGTGAGACTATGGCATCCCCACTGGGTATGTTGTGAGGCTGAGGGAAGTGGGATGGTATCAAGATCTGGTCACCAAACACGGCCAAAGCCATTTCAAGCAATGTTTCAATTCTGAACCGTGGTCTTACACCATGGCGATACTGAGGTCAGCAAATCTGTCCACAGCCGATTGAACTCAAGAACCAGTCGTAGAAGCGACCCATTCTCATGTGACAAATTTCAACCGATTACATATGTGAAAATATTTTATAAATACATTCAGCTTCACAAATATTATCACTATAATACCTCGTGATTTTTCACGGGATCGCTGCAGTAATTTAATTAAGTGATTTTCTTTTTCGTGGATGTTTCCAATACAGTTAAATAATATGACAAAGTAGGATATGAATTTTTATTTATTTATTATTTCCATTTAACTGTGCTTCAATTATTCATCGTTTTGGTTATTCGGGTAGGCCTAAGTAATAGAAATAGTAACGGAGGGATGAGGCAATGTAAAATAAATGAATATTGATTAAAACAAGCCAGTGTGTTTGCCAGGCGGTTCAGTGTGCTGTAAAATATGCATGCAATTTGTGCACTAATTTATTAATCCCTATAAATTTAAATGAAAGTCGAGCCGCATAGATAATGCCATTAAGTGGTCTGCGATGCGGCCAATCAACATGAAATTAAACAGCGGAGAGCGAATGGACCGAATTCACCTTCAGTACTTTCTGGCTAAACTATAATGATGGTGTTTTTGTATGAAAGTTTTCTTGCGATGTAATTGCTTTTCAGATATTTCAATACGGGTAAATTCAAATCGGAGAACCACCTACTCTTCTTAGCGAGCAGAAGAATTCATTGAACTGATTGGGAACCAGACGGATTCTACTACAACTAATATTCTGTTAGATCAGTGATTCTCAATCTTATTTAAGACACCCTATTTCAACAGTCCAAAAAACACCATGTACATAACCGAAGACAACCAATTAGTATCATCAAGAAAAGTTTTCTTGATTCAGAATCAAATATCTTTAATGTGGATGTTGCATGTTTAAAAGGGGAAGCTCACCACCATTTTCATCAATAATTACAAAAAAAAATACTAATACAATCCCGCAACCACCTCCTACTAATACGACCTCAACACACGTCGTGTTTATATTATTTTCGATAGCGTTTAAACCACATTTTCTCGAAAATTTAGTGTTGCCATATCAAAAAATATATTTTTTACATAAAAGTTTGTCACATATATTAATAATGAATGATTTGCGCATTGCCTCAAAAATTATTCAATTGCGTTCCATCTTGAGAAACACTTCTGGGTAACCATTATATTATATAGACTCCCTACACATCTCAATAATGCGATATACTATTTTATTGAATTATACGCCAATTATTAATTACTAGCAGTTAAAAACCCGCTCCGCGGGTTTTTGCTGCTAGGCCCTGCGGGCGGCACTTAGTTGGGCTTCGCCCACTTTACTAACAACAGTTACATTTAATAAGTAGATATTAGATCAATCCGAGCGCGGACAATGAGAGGAACACCCTTCACCCCAACATAAATCTCGTCAATGAGAAAAATGTTTCCTCTCCCATACCACCGAAATGATTTCATTTTTAAATCGAAGTTAAATTGAAAAAAAAAAATATATATATATATATATATATATTTATATATATATATATAATATATGTAATTCGGAAATAAAAAATATCAACATATTACAATATTAAATATAACTTTGCTGAAATAATAAACTCTTACCAAAAGATTGTCAAAGTAATAATTTTTTTTTTAAATATAAAGGATTATTTTATTGGGATAATTCCTAAAAATCTACATATTTGGGTGAAATAGTATTACGCTCTTACCAAAAGATTGTCAAAGTAAATACTCATACAACAAAACATTCTTAAAAATTTTTCAAAGAAAAAATTCTTAGGCAGAAAAACCTTACATGTGGGATAAATTGACCTGAAAAACCAAACTATTGTAAGCAAGTACCTACAATTTATTATACTTTTATTTTTTACAATTTACAACTTAATATTATATACTTTCATTAGGAAAAAATCTCTTTATAAACAATATTGTCCGTATACCAATCAGTCAGAATTTGCCCTTGTCTGGAACCGTCAATAATCTGTATAAATAACGATGACTGCGTTCGTACTCTGGAACAGGCAACGTACAACTGTCCATGAGAAAATACTGGTTCAGGAAGTAACAGTCCAACCCGTTCAAAAGTTTGTCCTTGAGATTTATTAATGGTCATTGCATAAGCTAATTTAACTGGAAACTGTTTTCTGCACATATTGAATTGTATTGTAACATCAGACAAAGTGTTTAAGTAAATTCTAGGAATGAAATGTACTGTACCTTTTCTGTTCCCCGTAATGATTTCGGCTTGAATTAAGTTACAGCTGAAATTTTTAATAACCATTCTTGTTCCATTGCAAAGGCCATCACCAACAGATAAATTTCTAAGTAACATAATGATGGCACCAATTTTAAGATTTAATATGTGTGGTGGGAAGCCATTTGGGTTTATAGAATTTAAATATTCAACAGGAAAGTTAGCCTGCTCGTTATAATCTAAATTTCCTTCTTCATTAATGATGGTATCAACAGAATGAAAAGTCTTCATTTGTCCTTCTAATCGTTGAAGTACATCCTCATTGATTGCACAAACATGACTATTTTTGGGGCACAAAATGGTGCGTTGACTCATCACTAAGGCATCAGCAGTGGTATGTGTCTTACCATATATACATTGAATAATATCTTGGCAAATATTTACATTGGGAATAAGCACAGAGGACTCTAATGTTCCTTCTACGGGAGGAAGTTTTCCATCTCCCAAGTCCAAAAGCCATTTAGAAAATATGTTTTCACTTTCTAAAGCTCTGACATTTGTTTTTAATTGAAAAGTTTTGAAATGGTACCAAAGTATGCTGCTTTTTATGCAAGCGGCAATTAATTGTCCTCGTGAAGCACGTCGACACACTGGAAGGATCTGACGAAAGTCTCCGCCCAAAACAATAACTTTGTTACCAAAGACAGAATCACTTCCCATGATATCACGTATAGTACGCTCAATTACTTCTAAAGCTACACCTGGAGCCATTGGTGCTTCATCCCATATTATAATATCTGCTTCTGTTATAATTTTCCGGTTCTTTGATGTGACCTTACATGTTGTATTGTCCTGTAAACTGAGGGGTAAATTAAAAGCAGTATGACACGTTACCCCACCTGGAAGCAAGATAGCTGCAATGCCTGTCCAAGCGACTGATAAAACTTTTTTACCTTTTCCTCTTAGAGTGTGAATTAAAGTTTCGTAAAGGTATGTTTTCCCTGTTCCTCCTGGGCCATCAATGAAGAAACATTTATTGTCATCATTTTCATCTGAAAAAAACTTATTCAAAATAGAATTATATGCTTGAAGTTGTTCGTCATTGAGTTTGGCAGCCATCAATTCACCTAAAGTGTTTTCAGAAATTACATTAAAATCAGTCACTTGTCCAAAACTGCAACTTTCATCAGGTTCAGGTAAGCCCTGCATTCTGCAAGATGAATTCTCCTTCATAAGCATATCCTGTATGTTTAAAAGACAAAGATTAATAGCTGTTTCTTCAGCAACACCATGGTGAAAAAAATCTTCAGACATACATTTGTTGAAATCATTCCACAGCTGCAACGGGTCCGAAGGGATACATTGTATTAAAATTAAAACAAATAGATGTCGAAGAGTTTTAGGCATCAAATACAATGAAGCCTCCGTCATGCACTGCGTCCATTCTCCTATGTCATCAATGAGCTTCAGTTCACGCGCCGCATCACGAAAAGTAGCTAGTAAATTACCATCAACAGTTCGCAAAGATTCAAAGGATGTAGCTCCAGCCACCTTTATAAGAATCAGCCGTAAATGATACAGTTCTATATTTCTAGGAGAAATTGAAGGTATTCGTCCAATGATTTTGCCACCTCCCCGCTGTCGTCTCGTCCACTTTTTACCAGCTGAAAAGACATAATTATTTGGTACATCTTGATACAGAATAGAGCGTCCCTCAATATCTTGAAGATTCAATTGGAACCACGCTGTTAAAGAGGTGTTCCTTGTAGATGCTTCCCTGAGAGCCTGTTCCTCCTGCCCCTCTACAAAATACACAGATTGGCTGTCGGGTAAATGTAAAGCCAGAAGTAAAATTGAGTGAGATTGATCATGTATAGGATTTTCCATAATTTTCCAGACAGCTTCAGGGGCACTTACATATCGACAATTGATATATTGCTTAATTTCATCATATTGAATAACCGCACTCTCCAAATTTCCAGCTTCTTGTCTTATTTCGATTCTAGCACAATCAAAACCTTTAGATATATATTTATGAATATATTTAATACTGGCCACTGAGGAACAAATTTCAACATTAATATGAGCATCATATTTTTTGCTAAGGTATGCATTATATGGAACAACAAATCGATTGTCGATACGTATATCCCGAACAACGTGATTTTCAGAAAAATTATCACGTCTCCTGTACTCTGGGTAGCCTGCGGAATTATTATCAGTAGAATCTTTAAATGATTTGGGGAATTTTTTAGAGCACTTACCGTTTACCATGCAGACTGACCTTGGATTAAGTACGCCACATGGTCCATGAATGTTATTTTTTAAAATAATACGGTACAAAGCCGAATTCTTCGGATGGGGTAGTTCTGCAGATACGGCATTATCAATATCAGAAGCTGTATACAACTTATCTTGGCTGCAAAGTGTAAACACGCCATGTAGATGAGGGAGTCCTCTTTTTTGCTGTTCAATTGTATAAACCCAACAAATTACCTTTCCAAAAACATGTTTCTCAGTCATATCATGAATAAATTCCTTGACTTTTAGATGGAAAACCTTGGCTACTATATCAGGCCTGTCCGCGGCCGATTGATAATGTTCCAATTCGGTTTGTATTTCTGGCCATTTGGGATTGCATGTAAACGTTATGAATAGATCAGGACGACCAAATTTACGTACCATTGCCATTGAATCTTGATAAAGTTTATTCATATGGCGTGGTCCACCAGTAAACGAAGATGGAAGAATGACTATATTACCTGCACGTACTCCTCTATCAGTGGCTAAATTTCTTACATGGTCTTGCAAACCTTGGTAGCATTCCACTCTGAGTTGTCGTTGGTTTTTCCTAATGTAATCTAGGCGACCAGATTCATAAATAATGTAAGCATGAATTAAATACTGTTGAAAAAGTTTACCCGCATAATGGATTGGATTAAATATGTTTCTTCGCACTGCTAATTTACTTGCATAAAACTGCATGGCAGTTACAGTATGACGTTGAGCAGTACAGAAATCAGCATGATGCTGAAAGCCTGGGGTCCAACCACATTCACCTGATGGAAATAGTAGTGGGAAAACCATAGGATCTAAATGCTTTGATAAAGTTGCCACCCTTTGAAGTCCTTCAACATTTTTAGGATAAACAGCGATATCTATACCCGATGGTAAATTCCCGTCTCTGTCTGCTACATATACCATGGCGATATCGTGAGAACTGGTTGGAGCATTGTACCTCCGTTGGTCATCAGCTGATGAACGTGTAAATAATAGACGTATATCTCTCACCTGCCCACCGTCAGCCGCAATGCGTAATTCTTCTTCCTCGACAGCTTCTTTTAGTTTCTTATACTGATGAGCATAAGGGCTTATTTGGCGTATTTCGCTATCAATTATTTGCATTATATTTTGATAGCAATCGGCATTAGATGGATGACTCATACGCACTCTAACAGCCTCATCAGGATCATATACATAAAGCTGAGCATAGGAAGGTATTTCACCTTCAACATGTATACTTCTGGAAGTCAAATGATAAACCTCACCAGAAATTTTTAAACAATATGGACCATTACCTGGGATATTAGCTATTTGCGCTCCAAATGAGGCAAATCCATTAGCACTGTTATATTGACGAATAAAATTCCTAAAGTTTTTAGATTGACTACAATCTCCTGTCAATAATGCGTTAAGTGCTGGAGGATAAGCTAAAATTTGTGGTATTATTTTTCCATTATGACAGCAAGAATGTAACAGTTTACCTTTTTCAACTTCAAAATGAAGCGCCTTGCAATGCTCGATTGTACATTCTTTTGACATGACGCCGAAATAATTCTGTTCTGGAAGCACATAATTTGGATTATTGATTAAAGCACACTTCAAGAATACATTACATCTATTTGCTGTGGAAAACCGCCTTCTGGAATTATTGTGTTCAATTTGATTATCAGTCATATATTCTATTCGTCTTCGGGCACTTCGATCGCTCGGTAAACGTCCCTCTCTCATTCGAACATTCCGAAATTCGGCCAATTCTGGTAAAATATTGTCCACATTCCTTTTAGCCATAGTTATTAAATTGAAATAATAATCTGAAAACAAAATATTTATCTTTAGTGACTCACAGGAACTTTTTAAAACAAATTTCTAGGTTAGCACGTCAATTATTATGTAATTACCTAGATATTAAACATGATAGCGCATGGGGTCGGTGTTGTAATATCAAAAAATAATTAATTACGTAAAGTATCGAGTGGAGCTGGTTATTTTTGCAGCCGGCTTTAAATGGTGATAATGGTGGATTTATAATTATATTTATTATTTATAATTATAATATATCTCACATTAAATAATCACACTGACATTGTACATTGCTTGACACTAACTGGCTATAAAAGTTTTTTACAATGATTGGAAATCCATATACGCTGGCAACACTGAACAATCTGTCTTTCGCGTGAATATGGCATGAATAATGATAAACGTCAAATTTTAATACGTAATTGTGGATAATTTTTACTGTAATGTAATGAATCCAATGGATTGTCAACTTTCTAAAACATATTTTCTTCGATATTATCCAAAAATTATATGAGCATCGTGTCATTTTCAAATCGTGTCTTAAATTTCAAGTTAGCCTAATTTAACCGAAACAGACAATTTAAATTTGACCAATCAGAGGGCCTACACCGTCCAGACGCTGGAGTAATAATATTATCAGATTGTGGTTTTCTCTAAACTTCTACACCGTAACATTCGATTAACCTTTTTGAATTAAGGAAGAATTTCGTCCGTTGCATTCCATTAGAATATTATAACGGTTTCTTTTTTACCGGTATTAGAATGAAAGCTTCTCGAATGATTGAGCAACATTGATAATTTGCTCCTTGTGGCCTTAGGGACCTACAAATTGGGAAAGTAAATAAATTTGAATCAAAATTTGAGTAAGAAAATAATAAGGTAATGTGAAGTAGGTACCTACGTATCTATTTACATGTAGTAACTAACCATAGCTAAACCCATTTCTGTAGTCTCTAACAACATCGACATTAATAGTATTTTACACAAAGGAACGGAATTTATAAAAAATATTAAATTTATTCTAAAAAATCATATAAATAACAAAATTCAATATTATTATTTGCACTTTAATTTTTAATAAAATAACATACTGTAATATAATCAAAGTTGGAAATAACAAAATATAATATAATCAAAGTTGGAAATAACAAAATATAATATAATCAAAGTTGGAAATAACATACTGTAATATAATCAAAGTTGGGAAAGGTGAAATCTCCTTCGGTTGCATAATTATAACCGAATAATAATAATAATAATAAAAACGTTTATTTGACAATAATTTTTTACATGTTTGCATATAGTTTGTACACATACATTTAGATGATTATATTGTCAAAAGGGCAAACGATGATTCATCGTATAAAACGATAATAACTACAATTTGACTTTTCTGGGAACCACTTTTTTTAAGAAATGCCATAATAATAAATTCCACTTGTCAATGTTTGCACATTCGCACATCAAATTCAGACTTCATCACATTTCTCAACACATTAACACTTGAAATGCGGAGCTTGACCATAAATTCACGAAAGCGTTAATTTCTCCAAATGGCGGAGAACGGCCTGAGAACCGTTGGCAGTAAAATAAACATCGATACGGGAAGCAATAATTCCATATAACCCCATTAAAGATTACAACCCCAAGAAAATATTTTAATATTACCAGTAGATACGTCATCAATCTTTATGAGGGTAGTTTTAGTACCCCGGGATTGCGAGTTTTGCCTTATCAAAATCGCAATCAAAAACTGCAAAATGGTATTTCGAGAATGTCATTTTAACATTTTTATTAATTCTTCTAAATGAATCATGAATCAGCACAAAGTAAAATCGTTTAAATTTACATAGCACTTTAAATACACATGTAACTAATATTTCTGTGAAAAATGGACTTGGCGTAATTTTTATTATTCCGATTTGACAGCTCGTGTGCCAGAGCGTATGAGCGCACTCTATTAAATATATCTTATCTCCCAATTAAATATAGTATTTAATAAGATAATTGATGGCCTCCGTGGTTGAGAAGAGTCGCGAGTTCAAACCCCGGCGTGCGCAAGTAAATTTTATTTGAATAATACAGGTATAGTATATTTACGCACTTTCCACAGTAGAAGATACTTTCAGTTTCGCCTGGCATAAGACTACCATTGAAACGTTGCTTGGAATGGCTTGGTCGTGTTTGGTGACAAGATCTGAAAAGCTAGGTACTTCCTCACCTTCCTCCCTACCTTCAGCTTCACAAAACACCCAATTTTGGGGGTGTCATAGTCTCACTGGCTCCAGGCGGTTGGAGCACTTGGGACTCTTTTGAGAGTTCATATTAAAATAAAATAAAAACTCTTCAAATAAAAATTAAGTTCTTCAAATTAAAAATAGCAACATTAAATAATTCTGAACTATAAGAATGGAAGTACCCAGGGTTCCTATAAAAGAAATACATATTAGAAGAATTCGAAGGCAATAGAAAACTTTTTTCTCCTCCTGTAAAACTTAGGTACACTAATGGCTGAAGATTTCAATAATTACTAAGTTCCTACCTAATTATCTATTAGATTACATTTAAAATCTTAGTTCGACAATTACATTAAAAAACTTATCAGAATGGCTTTTCTTTACAGCTGACAACACCAGGGAAAGTGTATTTATTTTGATTTTCTTTTTTGCAATTGTGAACTCCACCTGCAAAATATATAATAATTTATTTTTATGAGAAATGGTTATTATCATATTTAGCAGCGATGATAAACCGTTATTCCTGGGTATAAATATTTTTTAGCGCGCGCCAAGCATTAAATTATAAAGGAATTAGATGCGATCTCCCCTTCGTTTTGCGTTCCAATTTCCAACGAATAAGTAAAGACGATATTGGCTCGATAACGCAATTTGTCAACATCAATAAATTTAAAAAAGAACGCTGTTCGCGATGATAAGGCTCGAGTTATTTATTTGAGAGAACCAATAAAATTAACATTTTTTAAAGAAAATGATATTTTTTTATCCAAGGTGATCTGTGGGTGAAAAGTGATTATTTTGAAATGGAGTAAATTTTAGAAAAAATAACTAATTAAAAAAAAATTAAAGATAACTTTGTAAAACTTGTAATGATCGTGAGATTATAAATAACTGTTATTTTTATGGGGCGCGTTTTAACATTATTGAGCGATTGAGCGAGCCCCGGCCGGCGGGCAATAAAACCCATATTTTGGGAGGAAGGTACGGATACCGCCGCCCCGAGAATCATCTTTTAGATAACAAACACCCTTGCCATAGGTCACCCCAAGTGGTTTGCTACGTTTGGTAACTAAGCATGAGGTTTTTATATGTCTTGTCGGCGAATGCGTTTGTCTACCTATGGCGTATTGGGCCGGATTTGAGAGACTGGTTGAGGGAGATCTTTTGACCTTATAACCTCTCCAGCCGGACTCTCTCGACCCATCGCCTTGCACCGTAGTAGGAGAGATGGATTCGTACGTCAGTCACTCCTGGACACATTGACCTCCAGATTCCTACAAACCCCTCATACCTTTTTCCTTCTCAGAATTTTCTTCTCCTTCCTTTCCCTATTAAAGCTGTCCACGCAGCATCCCTAAAGATGACACAGGCCCGGGGGAATTTTTCGTTCTTCTGGGCCTCCTGTGTGGAGCTAATGTGAAAAAAATAAAAACTAAAAAAATCGCTCTCCACTATACTACCAAGGATTGTACGTATACCTTTAAAAATAAATTTCCAATAATAAATATTTGAATTGTTTTATGCAGGGTATCATATGAATTAATCAAGAATTACAAAAATTGTAGTAAACATGTTTTTATTGATAACAAGTGTCATTAATAAATATTATTTTACTTGAAAATTGGGAACACTGGAAAAAATAAGGTTCAGACAATGATTGTTATTTAATCTTAAACATATAAAATAAATCAAATTTAAAGATAAATTTATAGAAAATACTTGAAATTTAAAATTAAACATTTGAAAAAATAAATTAAATTCATACATTTAAAGAAAATAAATCAAATTAAAACAAAAAAAAGTGGCCCATGAGGGGATCGAACCCGCGACCTTCGCGTTATTAGCACGACGCTCTAACCAACTGAGCTAATGGGCCGGTTGTTACTAGTGCCGAAATAATCCACTTGCTCAAATGCATGTATGAACTGTACATGTATACGATTATAAATATTTGTAAGGTACATATATCTTCTGTTTTAGTATATGAAGGTTTGTTATTTATACGTTGCATGATAATTTGATTTTTTTTTCAATCACTAACAGAGAAATATGTGTATTGCTAATTTGTTAAGAATCTATTCAAATTATTGTTAATTCGGTTAAAAATGGAATTGCAGGCTGTTTCCTGATAAACTTTTAGTAAATTCCTAATATATCGGAACACGTGTTCATGCACCTGCATTTGCCTTTTGATAATATACTAGCTGACGTGTACCCGGCTTTTCTCTAATTTCGATAAATATAATATTCATGTATTACAAAAACCTTCCGGAAGAAATTCTCTAAATTATAGTAAAAATCCTATCAAAATCGGTAGCGTAGTTTAGAAGAACTGAGCGCAGAAACAAACAGACGCGGATAGCGACTTTGTTAATAAATAATGACGAAATGCATAAACATTCGAATTTTTATGGACACGTGTTCCGACATCGTGATAATACGTTCGTATTTTATTTAAAAAATATCAGAAAACGTAACAATATATTCGTTAAGGGCCTGGAATCCCGTTTTTAACTGGATTGCGAAAAATTTGAAGACATTATAAATAAATTATGTTGAATGGAATTGTTATTTTAAATATTATACATTTTATTTAGAATGTGTCTGAATACTGCATAATTATCAAATGTTAAGCTTTTTGGAAACGCAATTTTTTATAATTGAATAATAATTAAAATTTCAATATTAATGAGTTCTCAAAAAAACTTACTTAGCATTGTTTCACTCAATTGGGACCCCAATTGAGGATGCCATAGTCTGACTGGCTCCGGACTGTTGAGACCTTTGTGTGGAATACACATAAAAAACTATTTTTCTGATTGCTGATACTGACATAAACACACTTTTTCTGATTGCTGACACCAAAGATATTAGTTCTTCTAATATCTTTGGCTGACACCGACGTAAAAACTCTTTTTCTGATTGCTGACACCGACGTAAAAACTCTTTTTCTGATTGCTTACACCGACGTAAAAAATTGATTCTTAGTATTTAATTTACTACTAATAAATAAATGCTCTTTCATTGCATTTAAAACTTGCATTTTAACATTTACTACTTGCCAATGTCATAAACGCTTTAGTGCACTTAGAAAAGTTGCGTTAGTTTTGAGAAATAAAATGACGGTATGCAAATAGGTCCCTGCAGTTTGATATTCGCGATCTAAAATGTGTAGTATTCCTCCTTAGAGGCCACTTCAACTTTCTTCCAGTTGGTACTCTACAGTCTGTTGCTTTACTCAGACATTCAAACTGCACACTGCAGAGACATTAGTACCAACCTTTCAAATTGACCTCAGATCATACGTAAAAAAAAATATGAATATGCTTCCAGATTGAACAGCGAAAATTATTAAAATGATACAAATTTAAGACATAAGAAGCTTAAGGACACAATTTGTATCTCGATAAAAAACTTTTTGACTGTTAAAATTGTATTTTCTAATAAATGGTTTAGTAAGAAATAAAACTCTTTTAAGAGGAATTGAAACAATATTATATCTGTTTATACGTAAATGTATGCAACATGCAATTAAAAGTTTTAAGTCATTTTAAAATATTTTGACCATCGGTGGCTGAGTTGACATCGCGTTTGGGTCCCACCCAGGCGTAGTGTGTTTAATTCCTCGGCTGGCTAAGTCCTCCATAACAACACAAGCAACATTTTCCGCTTACTGCGGTGGTAGTAGGAGATATTCAAATATTGTCAGGTTATTCGAATAAATTGAGTATTTTTTGTTTTAATTTCTTACGGTTAATCTTGACTAGTAAAACAGGAATTTGTGATATTTCAATGGTCCGCTTTTTCATGCAATTATCAATCCTACAATTTAAATGCTAGTAACAAAAACAATAAGTACTACTCACAATAATTTGCGCGAATATATTTCCAATGAAAAATTAATTCAAATAATTCCCTTGAAGTAAGTTTAGTTTTTTTTTTTTAATTTTTACATAGAAAGAAATACCATTTTCAGTAAAAAATATACATTTTTATGTACTGATTTGTAATTCCTACCTCACCATATGTGATTGATAAAAAAAAATTTTTTTTCAGCGATCTAACTTTTTTTTTGATTTTTTCAAATAAAAATAATGTTAATTTACAGAACGTATCTAAATCATCTTACATAATTATGTGCATAAGATAAAGCTAGGCTCATAGGGGGATGTGTCATTTAGTTCGTTGTTTTTTTATTTAGATGCCAAATTATTCAGTTTATATTTTTCATTTAGATGCCAAATTATTCAGTTTGATTTTTTTTTTTAGATTCCAAATTATTCAGTTTATATTTTTTATTTAGATGCCAAATTATTCAGTTTATATTTTTTATTTAGATGCCAAATTATTCAGTTTATATTTTCAGTTTGTTGTTATTTATATTTCGGATACAATCTAGTAATGAATTAAAAAAATACTGCACGATATATATTATAGTTAAATTGCCCCATTATTTTTTTTAACATTTTAGAGTTGGGAGAATTGAAGTTTAGTATTTAGAGTAATCTATTGTTTTTAAATGGGGTAGTTTTATTGAGAATATTATCTTTCTAAATTTGTAATGTTGCATGGTAGTGGTACAATTTTTCCTATTTTCTGACTTTAAATTCTTTGAACAGAAGTTCTTGTAAAGTGTATTATGTTTACCTCCTTCTTTAGCCAACGTTTCGGACAGCATTGCAGTATCCATCATGATGGATTTTATAACTAGTTGCCTTCTTGTGTATCCTGTTTCAAGATATTCAGCTTTAAAATAATGCAATACATTTTGAATGTATACTTTACAATTACTGACTTTTTTTTGTTTGGCGGTTAATGTGTAGGTACATGTCACACGAGAAAATACATAGACTCTCAGTTCTTTGTAATATAATTTATTTTTGCATCTGACGTATTTCACATCTTAAAAAAATAAAAATTTTGATTATAAAAGAAATAAACATTTTAAATTCCACCCATTTTACTTCTTGTCAAAAAACCTCTACGAAAAAAATATTCTTTTGAGAGAAGTAATTCCTAGAAGTTTAGTTTTCTATCTTCAAAGCTTAAATATCGTATATCTTCATTCTCCGGAATTATCGAGAACATTTTTTTTCAAAGTAACCCTATTTCATTCAACGCCTCACAATCTATACCGGGAAAAATGTTTTAGATGATACATATTATTTAATGTGAAATAGACGTAACGCGAAAATACAACTTTTCGTTGTGTATTTTTTAAGCAATATTTGTAGCATTTTCAGTAGTAAATAATTTTCCACGCCATTTCTATGAAGAAAGGTTATTTTAAAATTCAGGTGATACTGGCGCCACCTGGCGGTAATCGTTCCAACGAGCGGCTCTAAACGGAAAATAAAAATAGTAGAACTCAAAAAAGAACGGAATAAAATCGTATTTGGAGATCTACGAGTACCTTATAAATAAATTATTTTCAAATTCAACAAAAATAAATATTTGGGTAAATTTAGGGACGCTGGAGAATAGACAATCTATGTCACTTTTGGGGATGCTGTGTGAGGGGTATTTTTAAGGAGAAGAAAGGGTGAACATAGGACTCGAAGAGCTATTATCTGTATCTTTGCAACTTGAGATGGCGGTACCTACCAAAAGCAAGCGACGAAGTTCAATGAACGATATAGTAAAAACACTTTTGACAACCGTACAAATGTTACTTTTTTGTATATTTTTACGTGTTACAGTATTATTTGAGTTCCATCGACCACGGTAACATTAATAAAAATAATGATTTTGGTGGTTTACATCTGTAATGTTTTAAATTTTTAGGTATTTCTTTTGTTTAAATTTTAGACAGATATCGTAATTTTTTAATTTCATTAATGATTTTCTTTGTGATCGTCTTTTGAAAGGCGGTTAAAATTATAATATCCCGTGATTTTGGACGGTTTTGTTTATAGTATTAAGCTTTTTTTAAGATAAGCACAGAAGAAATAAAAGGTAGAAGGAGAAGTTTGATCAGATCTGTCAGTAGATATGTGCATTATTTAACTTTCCTTGCGCCTTCCGCCTCCCGACTTAACTAATTTGGAAGTGTCATCGTCATACTAGTTCGCATTAAGAATTTTTATCAGGTAGGTCCTATGTACAAAAATAGGTACTTTCATTATTGTTTCACTTTCTAATAATCGCGTATCTGTACATATTGTGAATAATAATTTCATAGTAATAAATTGTCATTCAAGACATATCATAACGTCACTTTCATACTTCACCGTGACTGAATTTTAAGTAGATGCATCATTGAAAATAAGAGCGCATATTAGTATTGGGAAATCATTTCAAAGACTACGCGATTAAATTCTTTTGTGTACACCGATAGTATCGAAAGTTTCTAAAAAAATTTTGAAACTACAGTTGACCCGCGGTAATTCGGCCCCTGTCTAATCCGGCACCCCATATAATCCGATACGCTGATATCAGTACATACAAAGCACGTTTATTAAGAATATCTTCTTCAATGCATGCTTAAAAAAGTTATAACCTTAAAGTAATAATAAGTATATTGTCAGTTTGATTGTAAATGTGAGCGTCGGCATTCATATATTGCTGTCGCATCATATAACGCATATCTGCACACGTGTCTTCGTAAACCCAAAAGCGGAAACACAAAACATCAACAATTAAAGAAAAAAAATGAGATCGGACGAGGGTTCGGTAGCGGTAATCTATAGTCCGACAAATTCCATCATCCGATACCGCCTTGCAAAACGTTTGTCGCATTACCGCCGGTCAACTCTATATACATGGTTTTCCAATAAGAGGTGTTATTTTGATATTCAATCGTAAAAGATCAATGGTTTCGTTGCTTGTGTGGCACGTAGCGCCGTCTTGTTGAAAGTAAACGTTGTCCAGATTAATACCATCCAATTCCAGCCATAAAAAAAATAATTATCTCTCTATAGCGCAATCCATTCACCGTAACTGTTGCTCCAGCCTCATTTTCAAAAAAGTAAGGTCCGATAACCCGCCGGACCATAAACCGTACCAAACAGTCACACGTTGAAGATAGAGAGGCTTTTCAACAATAACTCTTGGGTTTTCCGAGCCCCAGATGCGACGATTTTGCTTGTTGACGAAGCCACCGAGGTGAAAATGGGCCTCATCACTCAAGATGGTTTGCATTTGATTCGCTCAAGTGAATTTCAATAATTTCAATGTGTTGTTGAAGCGTGTATTGTTCCATTTTTATCAATGGCGTAGTTTTTACTTGTCAAATATTAAAAAATGACAGCTTCAAAAGTAACATCCAACGAAATAGCGGGCTTTTCAAAATAACACCTCTTATTGGAAAACTTTGTAGTTCGGAACACCAGTCAGCAGTTCCCCGCAATGCCTAACGATACTTGCTACTGGGTGCGTAGCGACGCGACGCGACGCGACGCGACGTGACGTTTATCAATTCCATTTAAATTTACACTCGCGATTTGATTCGACAATATTATTTTTTGTGTTTATTTCTTCAGCTTCCTAACAAAAAATAAGTATTTTTTAACTAGTAGTTCTGTGAACAGTAGACCTCGCGTCCGAAATAGTATCTTTATTTTATCTTATTTATTATAACCATGACAAAATTTTCCTCAGAAATAATTAAATGTGTAAGTAGGTACCTACCTAACTTAATTATAAACCATATTTTAGTTATCATAATATTTTTATTTCAAAAAAGTATTTATAAAATTTGTCTAAAGAAATGTCACCATCTCAATGACAAGTCTTTTTTCAAACATTATTCAGGCCAATAGGTACTGTAATACTGATTAATTCGATTTAAGAGCTCGTAGTAGAAACGACAGTCTCGTGAATTCCGGAGGAACAAAAGGTTGTATTCAACAATACCACTATCTTGAACCGGAACTGGTACGCAACACATTTCAGACAGGTAAAATCCCAAATGGTCGAGTTAACTCAATTATGTTTTTATCCATCCAGTAAATAACTACACAAGCAAGGTTATTTTAAAAATGATTTACCTTTAAATGCCTATCTATAGAAATAAGCATACATCCGCATTGACAATATTTCGATCCAAGGTCTCTTGTCTGTTTACCGTTATGAAAAACACTTATGTTTGTATTGTATGCCCTGCAGTAGGGGTCGTTTTAAATTGTAAGTTTGTGTTCAATACGACACATAAGATTATACCGATTTCCTGAGCACGGTCGCACTATTGATATCCAGACCGATTTTGATAACGCAATAAATCAGAATTCCATTTACGATGGCAACACTGACGATAATCCACTAATTGATAATCCTAAACGACAGACGGCTACGTAAAAGTTAAAAATACTAATAAATTGACAATTTCGAATTGAAATATTAACTGTAATATACATCGACAGTGCGCATGTTCTTTTTGACACTAAAAGAGAGTTAATTAGTTCATGAGATAAATAGTCATAACTAACATATTTTTTTTCTCAAATATGGAATTGAGTCAATTGATCGCGTCTTAGAGGAACTAATTATATAATTAATTATATATCATTTATACGATTTTTTCAGTTCTGAGAGCTTAGTTAGTTCACTCCCATTCATTAATAAGCCAGCTATTTTGCATATCGAATGACATTATCAATACAGTTGTGCATATTGACCGCTTATCCTACACCTTGGAATCCGCGCTAAAAGTAGTGACTTTTTGTCAACTGGCTGACAGAATCATATTCTGACCGTGTTCTAAAATGTCGTTAACAGACCATAAAAGACGGATTTTATCAATAACGTATTTACGTAGAGGCTTTATCGATCTCCTGGAGGTTGAGATAACCGCGTTAAAAATGCTATTTCAAATATTCAGGACTCCAGCTCCTAAGTAACATTCCATTGGCTGACGAAATACATACTTCACGTAAATATAATATTTTTGTAATATAAATAGTTTGATCATAGTTTCGTAATAAATTTTCCTACAAGTTGGTAAAAGCAAAGTGTGATATATCCTCGTAAAATGATATATTGTAATGAAAATCCTTTTATCCGCATTATTTATGACAAAACTACGAAAAAAAAACATTAAATGTTTACTCGTGTTACGTAACTAATTTGAAGATAAAGTTTTTTTTTACTTGGGGCACAATGAATTTCAGTATTTTTTTTTTTTACATTAACCCCATGTAAGTAGCCCTCTCCCGATCTGGCACGCCACGCAGTTGTTGGGCAGGCGCATGCTGAACACACCTCACCCGATGAACCCGGGCACACCTGATAAATCACCAAACGTAACGAACCACTTGGGGCGACCTATGGAAAAGGTGTTGGTTATCCAATAAATGGTTTCTGAGGCAGCGGTAACCCAAACCGCCTCCCAAATTGAATTACTATGTACATATTATCACGTTATAGTGATTTGTTTTTGAGGTATTATGCCGTGTTACGCTACCTCCTTCTTTAGACAACGTTTCATTGCAGTGTCCATCATCAGGGCAGATGTGTAATTTGATTACATATCTGCCCTGATGATGGGCACTGCAATGTTGTACGAAACGTTGGATAAAGAAGGAGGTAGCGCAACACGGCATAATACCCCAAAAAACAAATCACTATAATACTTTTGACCGTAAAAATATCAAATCATACCTGTTATTATCACATGTTCGTAGAAACCCATATAATATAATAAATAAATATACATTATTTCATAAAACATTACAGGAAATCGAAAGAAGGTAAGGCCAAAGATTGGAGAACGATTCGAAAGAGATGAATAAGCAAAGTCCCTACTCATTGCCTATATATTACATAAAATAATTATATTTCAACACAATGTAGGGCAAAGGTATTCGTATGTGAGTTTCTTATTTATAGCCCAAGGTAACAGAGCGTATTAATAATAGATTTAAACTAGTTTTTCAAAAATGGCCCGGGTTAATAGAGTGGAAGTATTTTTTCAATTTCACGACCCGACAGCCAAACGCACCGTAAAACCGTCAGAAAACTCTCATATAATTCGGATTTATGGCCCGTAAGATGTAATTCTCAGGTGAGATTTATATGGGGGAAATAACACGTGGGTAAGAACCGCGAGAAAGTACCTGCTCTCGAGTCGTATGGCGACTAAAATGATTTTTCTAAAACGCTTCAATGAACTTATATTTAAAAAAAATGTAACCATAGGAGCTCGAAGAAAGTTAAACCAAGTGCTTACCTAATCAACAATCATGTCATCTCTCAACAGGGATAGGCAGATGATGAAACGACACAATTGTTGACTTCATTCACATAAATTTCGATTTCGTATTTTTCTGTAACTCTGGTTCAATGAACTACAGAACTCGGATATGCTTTATTTATGTAATGTAATTTTTTGTACCAATTTATTTGGTACTTATGGTACCCATAATAATATATTATTTTCTGAAAAATGTATCTAATTTGTTTTAATTCTTTAGGATAATCTTGACAAGTGAAGTCAAATTTCGTGATTTTTTAAAATGATTTTTCTATTCTCAAGATGTTGTGGTTATCATACCCTTGATTTGTCACGGATCTGCGCTGGTTTTAAATAATAATTTTGACCCATGACACTCAACCGGTATTTTTTTCCCTCGATCGTGTCATGTCTTTCTGGTTCGTCCCATTCGCTAGTAATATATTTTCCCACTCCTGTTTCTTCCTGACACTTCTGTTTCCACCCATCCGCTCATCGTGTCCAAACCGCCAAGACCTGCATTTCTTGATTTTCACAAATAATTCACGTTATTCTCAGATACGAGATTTCTTGATTCGGTTCGACGTGCATTTATTAAATATTCTTAGGCTTCGGTGATTTAATTTCGAAGCTTAAGATGACTTTAGCTGCGTTTAGAGAAGAGAACAACATAACCTGTGCGATATTCGCGTAGACTACCGACACATGGGTTAGATTGTAAGGGTTATAATCTTGGCCGGTATGTGCCTATGTAAATTAACGCTCTGGCCTGCGATTCTGGAGTTAAACGATCAATCGTTTTCGTATGCGCCGTCTTCGAGTGAAAAACTACTAGTCGTCGCGACTAACTTTTTCGAATGTTTCAATTTTACGTATTCTTGAGCGTCGAACGGTCGAAGTTGGTAGAAGAGATGATTATATTGGCACCCCTGTGAATGTTGTCTATGTTCCTGATGTTTTTGGGATGTCTATGGTGTGACTGTCAAACAGACAACAGTTATTCGTTATTCAAAACAGAAATGGCTGCGGGACATATTACAAATTGCCAAAAGCAACTCTTAATTGAGCTTGTAAGCTCCGATAAAGACTTAGTAAGTGGGAAATTTTCACCCACTTTTACATTTGCGGAATCCGCGCGGTAAAACAAAAATTGACAGCTAGACTAGATTTTGACAGCCAATTCCATAAAAACGCCAACAACCTACCACTCGCTGCCCTGTTTCTACTGGTTATACCCAGTAGTTGTTGTGTGGAATGACTTTTGACGTTTGGCGTCGAAGTATGCACCTTCGACCAATTTCGGGAATAGCAACGACGACCAACGTACGTACTTTCGACGGCGATTACGAGCGCCCTCGATTCAGGAATAGAGCCCCTGTTCGCTGAACCAAAAAGATAGGTATTTGCAAATGTGACTTACGGAAGAGTTGGTTGGGATGTTGGCAGCGCTCGTATGGTGGAGGTATTCAAAGGCACTCGTATAAAATCGCATTAAATAAAACTTCAGATAACATTAGAATTGACAAATCGGTTCTTTTACGGGTACGGTGTTTGGTAAACTGTCATTAGATGATGCTGTCGCTACGGCGCCGGTGCGGGCGGTTAGATTCCACCCAAAGCCACACTGTGCAGATTCAAACCAGTAAAATTTGAATCTTAACCTCCTTATTGGTTGAAGCAAAAAAAGCGTTCAGCCTTACGAAACATAACCAGTTAGTCCAAGCTTCCCTATTCCCGTCCTATTCTGCCTCACAACAAATAGGAATGGTGCAGTTTCTCCGGATCAAGAAACTTTTCTGTAGTATCTTATAACTATTAAGATAAAAGGATTCGTATCAAAATAGCAGAACTTTTGGCTTCCTTTTACAACATATTTTAAGCCCCCGCATTACCGATTTATAACAAATTTCTCCTTGAAGTTTTTTCGTTCAAAAAATATATACGTAATCTTTGTAGATATATCTATAAATTTGTTTTACCAAAACGTTAATTTTATGAAATTTCCTCGATTGAAAAAAATCGCAAAGTAAGCTCAGAAAAAAAACAAGTTTTGTTCGGTTATTTAATATGTTATACACATGAAAAAATTCAGTGTATCTTTAAACGCTAGTAAAGCATTTGCATTTGCTTACAACTATTTTACTAAATATTTCCACCATTTTCGCTAAATTATTATCGTTTTTTTCAATATTAGCGCGCTCCCTTTATCATTCGTATTCCCATATCTCCCTTTCAAACCATTGGCATTGCTTTGGGCGGGCGAGCTTTTTTCTGTACTGGCCGCTCCACTCCATAACAGAGCTTTCTTGTGGATGGTTAGTTTAAGAAAAAGAGCTTTTTTACACAGAGCGAAACGATATAACATTATGAAAATCATTTTTAGATGCTTTTTTTCATATAATTGAATATTGTTGGAATTTTGGAATTTTGACAACCAACCTGCTAATTTCGGTCGCCTGCGAGTTAGTCTTCCTTCAATGAGCTCAAATTTGTTTTGAATTTAAGTATCGTTTGTAAAATTAGAATTGATCACTTGGTAAATTAGGTACCTACCCATAATAATGTCTTAAAAATTATTTAAATTTTCATTCTTAAAACTGATTTTTCTATAAATCAGACCATTTTTCACGGGTCTGCGCTAGTTTACCCATAAAAAAACTAACACAACCGTATGGTAGGTACCTACGCCAAATGATTTGTTAATATTATTAGAACACTTACTACAAGGCCTTAAGCGCTTACTACATTTAGTTCCCCACTAGTGCTAACTAAATCTGTCTTTTCTTGCCAAGATTAACCTTAAAAAATTTAAACTGAAGAAATACACCTTTCAAATAATAAATCAACTATTGGTACTTTATAGTTTGTTTCAATTCGTGGCACATCAGTTCCAATTTTTAAAATGACATATAAAATCAAAATAAATCGGAGTAACAATCAGACCGAAAGACGGAAAGACAAACCCACAATCGAAATAACTATTTCCTTTGCACAAAATTATTACACTTACCGAGCAAGAATTTTTTTCAATCGACTACCTGAAGAAATTAGAAACATTAATGATAACATCCAAATAATAAACACTGTGAAAAAATATTTTAAAGACAAACTTACAAAAAATAAAAATGTTTCCAATTGAATTAATCTTAAGAATAACTCACTTCAAATAAGTTTAAAATCATTTTATTTTTAATTACTTACTTATTGTAATAAAACAATGTACACTCCTCTTCCAGCCACAAGCTAATGCTTCTATGGAAGAGGAGTCTTGAAATATTTGATCATATATTGTAACAAATAAACAAAAATGTACTTATATAATAATTATAATAAAAATATATATATAAATATAAATTGACTTAGGTTATCGACGTCCTATTTCAACACAACCGTTTTTCATTTCGTATGTCTATAAATGTTTGAAAATGTTTTTACATTCGGTTTTGATTTCAAGATGGTGGCCGTCTTAATGGTTTAGTAAAGATATTTTTTTTAAATGTGAAATCGTTGTATTTATTTGGACTTTCTTAATCGCATTTTGCCAATATTATGGTACAAACCTACATGCATAGAGAAATTATGAACAAAAAAATTGTCATTGAGATACTGACGTTTTTTTGGAAAAATTGTATTACTATTAATTTCAAAATTTAAAAAATGTGGCAGGAATTTACACGGAGAAAAATTAGTTAGGCTACTTTATTAAGAATCTCTTCAAATTAGATTAAATCCGGTTAAAAACTGGATTGCAGGCCCTTAATGAATTAACACGTTTCCAGATAAACTTTTAGTAAAGTAACAATACATGTCGGAACACGTATTAATAAAAATCATAGTCATTATTTACTATCGAGGCAAATGCAGGTGCATGAACACGTCTTCCGATAGATTCGGAATTTCCTAAAAGGAAACGACATGCAATCTTGTTTTTAACCGGATTACGAATAATTTCAAGAGATTCTTAATAATTCGGCACTACTAATTTTTCTCCGTGTACTTTAAAATCTTTTGATCTCAGAAGAAATATCGATTTACTTTATTAAATAAGAGAAAATAAGCAACTTACTTTTTCCACGCGAGGTCTACCTGTTTATAGAACTACTAGTTAACATCATTTTCTGCACGTCCCCATTAAAACTAGCTGCAAATTTATCAAGAATTCGAGTTTCCCAAACTAGCTGAAACTGCTTAGAGTTCGCTAGGTCACAGGTATAATAATACTTGCATTGAAACAAGATAAAATGCAGTCTGGGTTGACCTCAGACTTTATTGTGCACTCCCATTAACGGCCCTCCATACTAGTGACCAAGTTATTGTGAAATATGATTTCTTAGATTCAATCTAAGCTATATAAATCAATTCTAAGCACGGCTTACAGTTAATTTTCAGCTCTCTAGGATAGCTAACATTGATTCTATCATGAAATTCTATAAATCGTGGCCGAGGGATAAGGCTTTCGACTAGCAAGTTGGAGGTCTCGGGTTCAAATACTGGCGAGCTCAATTAAATTTTATTTAATTAATGTGTGTATTTTACAATTTACTCATTTGAAATAATATATTATATATTATATTTGCGGCACGTTCCAGAGTGGAAGATGCTGTCAGTATCGCCCTTGTTTAAGACCACCATCCAGAATTGAAACGATGCTTGAAATAGATTTGGCCGTGTTTGGTGACAATACATGAATAGCCAGTTACTTCTCCACCTCCCTCTTCCCCATCTCCTTCTCCTCTCCACTACCTTCAGCCTCACAACAGCCCCAATTGGTAATTCCATAGTTTCACTAGCTTCAGACGATTGACAGTAGTTGGGATTCTTATGCGGCACTTATATAAAAAAAGCATAGATCTTCAATTCAACTTCAGAAATAGTTATACTTTTCAAGGATTTGGTGGCTGTTAATATAATTCTGCTCTTACTCCCTTTGTACACGAATTAATCAAGATTTAGGTTTCTAAAGTATACAAAGTTTAGACACAGTTGGCGAATCTCTACGTATCGTTTTGTTTGCTGGACCCGCAGGCCTCGGCAGCGAGGTATCATGATACTGTTAATGTGAAACACGGCAAAGTGCAGCGCGGATGGCATCTAGTTTCACAACAACAAAGGTAAATGCACATTTCCTCGGACTCGCAGCACTGCACCAGACGTTGCATGCGCTCCGGCATTATACTGATGCTTATGATCAAACTGAATGTTGAAAATAAACCTACGATAAATTGCTCAATTAGGAACTTTAACAAAACGCTTTATTTTACAGGTGAATTTTTTTATTTTATTTTATTTATTTGGACATTTCAGCACATTTTACTACAAATTATATGGTTCTAAATTAAATTATACATAATTAATATACCTATTACGTAAGTCCTTAAAATGTTTTGTTCTTTTCGTGGGTGTAAGCGTGATAACAAAAAATAAAGTATGAAGAAGGTGCGGAGACTGGAAGACATAATATTATCGTTTATCGGTAAAACATCCAAATAATATGTATTGTATAACATATTCGTAGTAATTTTTATTCACAAATAAAAGCGTCTTGGTCGTTTTACGCGATGTGTTTTCATACCGATTCCCATATGAAAACTATATCTAGACCCATATGAAAAATCTTTCAGTCATTAGAGAATAAATAATATTTTGGGACACTAGTAATTCTTCAAAAAATCATCACCGTATATCTCATGAAAACATCTGTCATTTGCTTTTTTTCCGCTACCGACAAAAATCATCAAAAATACATGTACAATAGGGTGTATCGATTTTTTACTTTTTTATTGTTTTCAAATTCCAAGTTGAAATAAAGTTGCTACTAGGTACCACAACTTACCACAATTTTTTTTGGATTTTTAAAAAAATGTTTAGGTCTCCCGCACAAGGCCTAAAGTTTTAATTTTTTTCAAAAAATATCAAAATTTTTTCTAATTTAAAAAAATAAATTCATAACTTTTTTGTTTATTCCAAGTTAAAAAACAGTAATATTAGGGCATAAAAATAAGTACGAAATGGTTTTTTTTTAATAAAATATGGTATTTTGGTCTCCCGCACAAGCCCTAAAGTTTGTTAATTTTGATGAAATTTTGTAATTTTGTGTACATATATGAACCATGTTTTTTTTAAGTTTAAGCCACCGGAATTAATTGTACTTTTCTTACAGAAGGCATAAAATGAGACAATATATATATACATAATTATTATATACATACAGTAAAAATATATACCACATATATACTATATATATATATAATATGTTTTATACCTGAAAAAAGATAGTTGGACGGTGTAAATTGTATGAGAAAGGTGTTGAAAGAAACTAATGTTATTTGCTATTACTGTTGTTTTTTACAAAAGTATAAAAGGTTATAATATGTCATGAAATGTAGTATAAAAACTAAGTACAAAATGTTGCTGATTACTTTCCATACGACATGAGTGGCAGTTTTCTTGTTCTACTGCAAATTTACTGACTTGTTTAAGTATTCGTCCTTTCATCTTGGCTTCAAAACCTTAAATCAAAATTATGTATAGTTTTTACATAGGCCTAGTGAAAATTTTATAAATGTTATTACAGTTCCCAAATAAAATTTCAATTTAATATGGAAGACAGTATGATAAAGACGTTATTTAGAAACATAACTACAAAATAGTCGAAAAAAACTTACTTAAATTCTAATCCTTTGCAGAGGTTTTGTACTGGCTCTTGGTCTCGAATGTAGGTAACTCTTTACGGTCTTCCAGTCTGGCACGGATAAAACTATCTCTTTCGATTAGCCCACATACTCGCTTCAAAGCTTCTGTGACTTCCTTGACAATTCGTTCCACCGCTTGAGTGTGAGAAGGAATTCTAAATTCAACCCTTCCACTTCTGCCAGTTTCCGCAATTGACTCCAACTCTTCTAGGCTCATATCAGTAACAAGAGGGGGTTCGGTTACTGAAGTGGATTTCCAGTCAATCATATCTATATAGTCTTCGGCATCAAAATTGATCTGAGGGGGTTTAAATACCCTTACCACTTTCCTTACGGTTGAGCGAGCTTTCTGGATTCTCTTATAAGCCAAGGCTCTGATATGTTTTCGTTCATCGAACAGCATAGCTATCAAAACATGCTCTGGGTGAGCCATGAAAGCATTTATCTGTAACGTTGCATGGACGACTTTTCTTAGCTCATCTACCAAGTAATTGCTGAAAAGAATCATTTTAAAAAAATGAATGGAAGCTTGCAGGATTTGGGGATTGCACTTAATTGAGAACCATGATGGTATGTAGACCTTCATCATGAACTCTGCAAGCTTTCTTAGCTGAGGGGTCGGATCATCGGTGGCTACATACAAACGAAGGACTCGATTTGCCAGAGTAAGCCACCTGGCGTGCGAGATGTTGCCGGGGTTTCGTTTGGCCAACTCTTCAGCAATAGAATTGTCTTCCATATTAAATTGAAATTTAATTTGGGAACTGTAATAACATTTATAAAATTTTCACTAGGCCTATGTAAATACTATACATAACTTTGATTTAAGGTTTTGAAGCCAAGATGAAAGGACGAATACTTAAACAAGTCAGTAAATTTGCAGTAGAACAAGAAAACTGCCACTCATGTCGTATGGAAAGTAATAGCAACATTTTGTACTTAGTTTTTATACTACATTTTATGACATGTTATAACCTTTTATACTTTTGTAAAAAACAACAGTAATAGCAAATAACATTAGTTTCTTTCAACACCTTTCTCATACAATTTACACCGTCCAACTATCTTTTTTCAGGTATAAAACATATTATATATATATAGTATATATGTGGTATATATTTTTACTGTATGTATATAAGAATTATGTATATATATATTGTCTCATTTTATGCCTTCTGTAAGAAAAGTACAATTAATTCCGGTGGCTTAAACTTAAAAAAAACATGGTTCATATATGTACACAAAATTACAAAATTTCATCAAAATTAACAAACTTTAGGGCTTGTGCGAGAGACCAAAATACCATATTTTATTAAAAAAAACCGTTTCGTACTTATTTTTATGCCCTAATATTACTGTTTTTTAACTTGGAATAAACAAAAAAGTTATGAATTTATTTTTTTAAATTAAAAAAAATTGATATTTTTTGAAAAAAATTAAAACTTTAGGCCTTGTGCGGGAGACCTAAACATTTTTTTAAAAATCCAAAAAAAATTGTGGTAAGTTGTGGTACCTAGTAGCAACTTTATTTCAACTTGGAATTTGAAAACAAAAAAAAAGTTAAAAATCGATACACCCTAATGTACAATACCGAGCAGTAATACGCGTTAAATAAACACAAGTCATATTGTTTTTTATCGATATTTTAAATATAAAACTCAGTAAACATGCGTTTTTTCCGTATTACAAGTTACGTCAAAGAATAACTGACGACAGAATGTCCGCCATCTTAAACTGTACGAAAATTGGTACGCACCATAACGCAACCCGTATGGAAACTGGACGAAAAAAAGCATTCTCATAGATCTGTTTTACAAGGGTTGTGTTTCAGTGTGTTTTTGTTTTGATTATTTTGCGAATGGAATTGTATTTTCTTAAAAAGTCAGTAGAAATACGCTGAACCGTGTTTCACGTAAAATTTGTGTTTGTTTTCCTTTTTATATCAATTGTTCAGCATTTTGATTTTTCAGAATTTCGTAATTCAATTATTCCGTCAAAGTACTTCATGAACAATACAGAGGAATCTTCGAGTTGAAATATTACCGATATATTTTTACACCTGTCACCTGCTTCTATAATTTAAGAAGACTTGGAAAAACGGAAAAACAATCGCGACACTCTCAAGAAACCAACCTATGAAAATTTTGCAATAATTTTAAATTTAATTTTTTTTATTAATTTAGCATTTGTTTTAACACATCCCTTAGTTTTTATATCATGGTTGCATGCCGAGATGGCATGCGGTTACAAGATGTGCAACTGTTCATGATTACGGTTTAGATTAGGCAGGTGTAACGCCGGGAGTAACTTATTATTTAATCATCTTGAGAAATTCAGATTGCTTTGAGGTGAATCTTCCATTATCATTATTATGAATTAATATTGTCAAATAGTTATGCAATTGACGATAAACTTCGTCATTTGCAACAAAATTTTAGTTACTGTTTGCATAACAGGTACCATTTTATATGATGAAGGAGTAATCAGTGAAGTAATAAGTTAGATAGGTGCTACAAAATTTCAACAGATTTTGAGGAAATACATTTTGCGAAGCCAATGATCATGTCTAAAATGAAATAAGTAGTTTTACTAGTAAAGCACGATCTTAATGTGCTCGTATATCCAGTATGGTTCCATGATAACTCAACACAGTGACAATTCAACACACTTTTAAAAAGTTATATAAAGTTATTAGAAACGATGAAATTTAATTTTTTTATCTAATCTAACCTAGCCTAACCTAACCTACTTAACCCAGTTAATAAAGTTTTTGTTTCATCAATTTCCATGACTTTATATAACTTTTTAAAGATGTGATGATTTATCCGGTCACCATAATGTATAAATGTGTACTTTTGTATTTAATAGCATAATTTTGATATTTGTTTGCATGATGAGCACAGTTAAATCGATAACTTCTTAATATCGGATCGATAGGTGTAACTATCGATGACTTATTCCGATTTCCCGAGCACGGTTGCACTATTGATAACCATACCAATGTTTATAACGCAATAAATCAGAATTCGATATACCCTGGCAACATTAATAAAGAGATTTATAAACGTCAGACGGCTACGTAAAAGTTAAAATACTAATAAATTGACAATGCCGAATTGAAATATTAACTTTAACATACATTGGGAGTCTACATCTTATTTTGACACTTATAAGAGAGTAAATTAATTCATAATGTTATTAGTCATCAGTGTCATCGCTACCAACTATTATTTCTCAAAGTAAGAACGGAATCAATTATTATTATTAATTTTGTATCAGTTCTAAGAGGTTAGTTAGTTCACCCCCATGCATTAGTAAGCCAGTTATGTTGCATATTACCAAAAAATGTTTGCATATTGACAGCTTATCCAACACCTTGGAGGCCGTGCGAAAGGTAGAGGCTTTTGTCTACCGACTGACGAAATCTTATTCTGACCACTGTAACAAATATCGGTAACTGAATATAGATGACGGATTTCGTCGTCAATATCGTATTGATATAGAATTTATCGTTCGTCCGTACTAGACCTCACCAAGAAAAGACATTTGAAATTATACTCCGAAGTGAGTATTCATTTTTTTGTTCATGTTTTTTTAAATAAATTTTATTTTTTTACACTTCTATACAATTTACACTATTTAATTTAATTTTTAAACTTATTTCTCATTTTAAAGAAGTTAATTTTTCTATATTTCTTCAAATGCTCTTAACTTATGCGTTATGTTTGGTTCACTTACTTTTTCTCCACGTAGTAAACAAAGTCAATATCCATGTCTGTCTGCTTGTACGCTTTAGTTCTTCTAAACAGTGCAAAGGATTTGAATGGGGTTTTTACTTACATTTAGAGAACTTCTTACGGAAGGTTTTTATATCTATGTAAAGAAAATAACTTAGGAGTGCTTTCTTTAAGTTTGAATTTGCCGCGTTACCGACAAGTTAGTTGGTGGCCCACTAGATGTCACTGCGGACAGCTTTGACATTTGCGAATTAAAGCGAGATATAAAAGTAAAATGGTCATCATTATTTCATTAAATACACCGAATACACCTGAATATAATATCTCACATTATTGAGAAACCTGAAATAAGGGCTTTAAATGTTGTTTCTTTTGTTTTTACAGGTGAGTGAATGTTTTGTTAACAGATAATGTGATGGTTAAGAGTTTTAAATACGTATTGTTAATAAATCTTTTGTTTTTACAGAGAAACGCAATTACGCCTTCGATTTAAAATTATAGTTTTTAGATTATAAAAAAAAAATTATTATGTCTATTTAATACATGCATATTATATTATGGAATAACAGCTTTTTTTCTGTAAAACTAATATCGACCATGTTCAATCCGTGCAAAATTCATTGGTTAAATTATTATCTAAAAAAAAAAATATTTAAAGAAAGTCATAATATTGTATACTTCTATCAGAGTCTCAAAATTCTTTCAGTGAGAGCAATTCTGTGGTACAAAATTATATTTCAATAAGTAACCCCTTATATATAAACAGACTACCCTAGAACACAATAATTTTATTATTTTACCTGACTTATTGTACCTAAACATGCAAATAAATATGGACAAAGAACGTTTAAGTGTATGATTTCCAGTTGTTTTAATATGAGGCCTGCTGAAATTAAAAACTGTGCCTAAAAGAAACAATTGGTAAACTTACCGAAGACTTGACTTACTGAAAGAATTAATTTGTATTAGCTTACAATGATGTATTATTCTAAAGACTTTTAAAATTGTTATTGATGTTTTTCATAAATTTTCTTGTTTTATACATATAATTGTAAAAATCTAAGTGTCAATTCAATATAATAAGATTTATAATGTAAATAAACCGTTAGACAAATTGATAAAAAGCAGTTTATCGGGACTTTTTTTCCTTGTATTTGTAAAGTGTGTAATATATAATAATAAAAATAAAATAAATAGAATGTAGAGAAAAGTCTCTGAGCAACGCCGGGTACACGTCAGCTTGTAATTTACAAATGATTACCTTGTAATTTACAAATGATTACCTTGTAATTTACAAATGATTACCTTGTAATTTACAAATGATTACCTTGTAATTTACAAATGATTACCTTGTAATTTACAAATGATTACCTTGTAATTTACAAATGATTACCTTGTAATTTACAAATGATTACCTTGTAATTGCCTTTCCATTGTTACAATGTACAACGAATACCTAGTTAACACAACTGTATTACTTATCTTATACATTTATTTCATGTAAAATCCCACTAGGGCGTAATTAAATAAATTTTAGTCTAAAAATATATTGTGTTAAAAATAATAAAGCAAAAATACTTATGAAGTAGATTTAATAATAAATGCGGTATTTAGTATTGAAATAAGGCTCTTAACATTTATTTTATAATTATTCTGTTCTAAGAAAGATAAATATACCGATCGTTTATTTCCGAAAGAAAAACCAGCTACGCAAATAAATACGTGGAAAATTGAATATTTCTCTAAATATTATTATAATGTATTCTTAAGCACTCTGGGAATTAAAAAAAATCTATTAGCATGTGTAAAAAAAATTGAACTTAAATTTACTCATCGAATTTATTTACTTTAAATAAATTTGTTTGAGAAAAGCATCAAAAATACTGATAAACACAAAATGAAGAATGATAATGTTTAAATACGGTAAGCAATTAATAACGTTGTATTAATTTTACAGAATACTGTAAGCAATTAATATTAAGAATAAAATGAACAATTAAAATTTGTAATAAATAGAAGAATAATTATATTTTGATGATTTTTTTACGGTTACAAAAAACTGTAAGCAATTAAAATTAAGAATAAAATGACGAATAATTATGTATTTATAGTTTGTTTACTATTAAAAAATACTGTAAGAAATTAATATAAAATAAAATGAAGAATAATTATGTATTTATGGTTTTTTCACTGTTACAAATTTACTTAAAATAAAATGATTCACTTATTGTAAAGGTAATTCAAGTTACCAACAAAGTCTCCCTCTAGAGGTATCTCGAGGGTATTAAAGACATCACAACATGACATTTTTATTGTTTATATAAATATCACGTGAAAAGATTTGATAATTTACGAATTATACATTCAATAATATTATTTTGGATGCCTTTTGGTTCATTGACCTTCTTCTAATTGAGCTAACAACGCATTGAATAGCTTCAGAGTGTCCATAATCAAGGACACTTCAAGGATATACAAACATGAATTAATTTTCAAGCAAAAGAGAAATGAAAATACAACACAGACACCTGAAAACCATTAATAAATATTGTAAAATGTTTTTTTATATATATAAATACCACACAAGAATCCTAATTGCTCCTAACCGTCTGCAGCCAGTGGACTACGACATCTCCAATAGGGGTATGTTGTGAGGATAAAGGTGGTCTTACTCCAGGGCGTTACTGCGGGTATTTTCCACTCTGTAACGTGCCTCAGATATACTCGTGATGTGCTATTTATTTTAAATTAATAAGTTCTTAAATGACACAAATAAAAGTTACTTTTTTTACCGTCACGCTGGGATTTGAACCCATAGCTAACGGATTGCTATCCGAGAGTCGTACCCCTATATTTTATATTAATCCCGTATCTTCTATTAATCCGGACAACTTGGATTTTTGTTTTATATTTTTAACGGAAAATGAAATTCAATTAGTATTTTTTGTGCTACTGAACAAAAAGTTTCTTATTCCAAATGCTTTGTGTTGTTTTCATTTATAGGGGCTGCCTTTGACGGTAAGATCTAGTCATCCCGTTGTACTAGCTGATTGCTTTTTTAATGTGTTTTTATTTTGTTGAGAAAAAGTAGAGTGTTCTTTGTAGAACACAGAAGGTGGGGTGGGTATATTACGTGTATCACATAAAATAGCGTGTTCTTTGTAGAACACAGAAGGCGGGGTGGGTATATTACGTGTATCACATAAAATAGCGTGTTCTTTGTAGAATACAGAAGGCGGGTGTTTATATTACGTGTATCACATAAAGTAGCGTGTTCTTTGTAGAATACAGAAGGCGGAGTGTTCATATTACGTGCATCGCATAAGGGAGTGTATTATTTGTAGAACACAGAAGGCGGAGTGTTTATATTACGTGTATCACGTAAAGTAGTGTATTATTTGTAGAACACAGAAGTCGGGGTGTATATATTACGTGTATCACATAAAATAGCGTGTTCTTTGTAGAATACAGAAGGCGGGGTGTTCATATTAAGTGTATCACATAAGGTAGTGTATTATTTGTAGAACACAGAAGGCGGAGTGATTATATTACGTGTAACACATAAGGTAGTGTGTTCTTTGTAGAACACAGAAGGCGGAGTGTTTATATTACGTGAATCATATAAATGGGTGCTCTCTATGAATAATAACGTACACGGAGAAAAATAAGTATTGCCTATCTATTAAAATCCTCTTAAAAATGGGATTGCAGGCCGTTTCCTAATAAACCTGTAGCACATTCATATAATATCGGAACACGTGTTCATGTACCTGCGTTTATCCTTATAATATTCAATGACGAAATGTAAAAATATCAGAATTTTTATGAACATGTGTCCGACATCGCAATAACACATTCGTGTTGTACAGAAAGTTTATTTGGGAAAACAATTCATTCGTTAAAGGCCTGCAATCCCGTTTTTAAGCGGATTACGAATAATTTGAAGAAATCCTTCATAAGTTAGCAATAATTTTTATCGGTAAGTTTTGAGTCGAAAGGTGTTCTGCAAATTGGTGAGATCTGTTTTCTTTCAAATACAAACACCTCAGCACAGGTTTTCCTAGTGAGTTGTTCACAAAATACTATTGTTAACCTATACAGACACTGATTATTTACTTTTTTTCAAACTGTATGTAAAATAATTTAAATCAAAAATAAATAACTAAATTGCAATCACCTTAAAATGTATTGTATTTTGTACCTACCACAAATAGCAATCGCGCATAATCAATGTTGTCATTGAAAACCTATACAGCTATTTTTGAAATTAATGTTTATCATTAGAGGGATACCACATGGTTTCAAATTGTGGTCTAATACGTTTATTTGGCCAGTGGTCAAACGTTTGCTCTGTTCCGTTGGCAAATTGTCAATAAAACGATAATTTGTATTTATGCGACAATATTTTACATTTTGCTAATTAGGTGCTCACCCAATCAATGTGAATAATATTATCGGAACAAATACATATAATTTATATAGATTATTCATGCATTATGCAGGCACAAGGGTGTAAACATTAATTATTCCTCCATAGTCAGCCAGATGCATTAGTTCATTACTTATTAATCAATGATATACATAACTCTACTTATTATGTTCTAATTTTTATTATATTAACTCTTTACAGGAGGCCCTGAAGAAAATAATTTCCCTCAGGGCCTATGTCATCTTTGGGGATGCTGTGTGGAGGGTCTTTTTGCGGAGAGGAAGGAGTGAACATGGGTCTTGAAGAGTCCCATGTTGTAGGAGGGAGGGAAACACAGAGATTTACTACATTGTATATCCAATAAAAAATAGTTTTACTTTTATAACAGAAGATAATCTTACTTTCACTGTTGTTAAATTTTATTTTGTATGTATAACAGAGTATTTGTATGTATACCTTCACTCTTGTTAAATATTATTTCGTACGTATTGATAAAGACTCATTCTTATAAATAAAAGCCCCATGGGAGTAAGTATGGTGAATAAATCTGTGTATTGTGTAATTAAATAATTTTTGCATCTCAGTTTATTGTATCGCCACCTTAATTAGTAAATTACCAAGATATCATAACTACAAGTCCATTGTGGCAAATTTACAGAAAAATAAACAATATAAAATAGCATGATTTTTTCAGATATTCTTTACATGCTTTAAAATGTATTAAAACAAATAAATTTTAGTTTTCTTTTAAATTAGAATAAATAGGTAGAATTCTAAGTTTTTTACGGTCTTCTTTTATATATTCAATAGAATTATTATTAAATTTACAAAAAAAAACAGATTATTTAAAAAAAAAGTTAATTAAAAATTATTATTAGTATTAGGCGTTTCGCCCTCTGAAGGCATTATCATACTGTGGTGAAGCCACTTACAGACGGATTATTTATGTTATTTTCATATAATGAAAACAAATAGATTTCATTTTTATAACCTACGCCATTTTTGATTTCCGTGAACGTATCGGAAAATATGAATGGTTTTGCACTATAAATTTTCTCCAAATTATTCTAATGTTTAAATTTGAATAAAGGTCGTTAAAGTAAGATGTTTCAAAATAAATAATTTGTGTGACTCGGGGATTTTATGCATTATTGTATTCTGTAATAATTGAACTCGGTTTGAACATATCTAGGAGTGGTAAAATTATCAGCATTTATTTCCCATAAGTGACAATTTCTTCTACAAATTTTAATATGTATATAACATTATGTCTTTACTACTGTTTAAATTATATTATATACGTTAAAGCTTTCTACATGTAACAAAAATGTAATTTAATTTTTTTTCACTTTCTCACTGCAATGTACTTACCACATTTCAAAATATATGATTATATACTTTTAAATGACTACAAGAATGTACTGTACCAATCACAAGTTAACGCTTCGATGGAAGAGTAATATTAAAATCTCACAATATGTTCAAACACAATTTTAATACTGTTTGATCTTTATTTACCTTATTTTTTTAATAAAAAAATCTAAATTTGTGAAATAATTGTTTATAAGTCTTAAAAAAACAAAAATCTGAAATGCATATTATTGTAAAACTGAATAAAGGGAGGAAGTGAAGAATAAATTTTGATGCAGCTTTGCAGTAAACATAGCTAAAGACCTTTGTGGCGCAATGTTTCGATTCTGAATGCTAATTTCTCCCAGGTCGATGATGAAATAATCAATAAGTAGCCGGAAAGCGGCCCGATCTGTCGAGATACCGCTGTTAATTTCTCATATTTTATCTGTTAGATAATTTGTTTTATTTATTAAGTTCAAGTTAGTTATCTATTGCCTTTTTGTTTTATCAATTAGGTATTATTTTTGACGATCAGCTATTTATAAGCATTACTGTTTATTTAAAATATGCGTGTTTTGCTTAAAATGCTACACGGAAAGCGATCCTAAATAAATGGGATATGAACGATCGAGAAATAGGAAAATTGTCCAAAAGTTGTTCTAGTAATTTGTTGTCAAATTTAACATGATTCGGAGCGTTAAATATTCATGTACTGCTACTTAAAGCTTTAGGCCAGCACGTTTTTCAGATTCTAAATTACGTATAACATTTCAAAAGTCGTATATTTTCATAAGGTACGCATAAATACCTATTTAAGAAGCGAGACATTCTAAGCTCAGCGCGCACAAATATGAACTTCTCCGACAGTTTTTTTTTTCCTTTTTCGTTCATTTAATAAATTATCAGTTTTTTTCCGTATTAGTTCACGTCCCAGAAGGGGGTAATAATAACTTACAGTGACTTTTGAGTTACTACTACAGGTACTTTATTAAATATGTCGCTTTTAGTAAAAGTTATTTGCTTGCCTTGGGAAACTAGGCAAATGGATAGTATTGAAAATATTTTGGTTAAATATTAAAGTATCCGCAGATATCCTAGATACGCCTGGTGTGATCACTTTAACTAACTTAGCTGATAATAGAAAGTGTATGAGGAGTATAGCGTCTCTTTATCTCCGTTTACCCCTGCAGAGAAATGGCGTAAGAGTTAGTTGGTTTCTTAAAAAGTACGAATTCTTATTTATTTTCACCATGAAAGGAAACCATTAATTTTTTTTTAAATTAACTCCACACAAAAAGCCCTGAGGAAAATAATTTCCCTCATGGCCTAGGTCATCTTTGAGGATGCTGTTTGGAGGTTCTTTTGAGGAGAGGAATGAGTGGACATGGGCATTGAAGAGGCCCGTATTGTAGGAAGGAGGAAACAAAGAGGCCGGCAAATCGTTTCAAAGCCAAGCTTTTGAACTCAAGAACGAATCGTAGAATCGACCTGTTCTCAAGTAACAAATGTCAACCGTATACATATGTTGTATTTTGATGATATTTTTGCGATAATGTTTATATTAAAATGCCGGCATTATAAGGTTTTTCATTGAAAAGCAGTTGTAGTACCTACGCCCACCAATACAAAAACAGATATAAAACGTATTATAGGAACCAACAAAAAATCTTCCAAATGTTGAACACAAAATGCAATTTGAATTAATTTGTATGTTCAAAAACCTTACTATAGTTCAACTTATTTCAGCCAACAATTTATTTTCTATGGTAAGTTAAATATTTTTATTTTTGAATGATAAACTAATGTTTATAAGACAAGGTTCAAAATAAGCATAAATGATAACAAATTACTATCGGCGGCATTTATCTTTACTCGGGAGATATTTTCAATTTATATGGATATTTCGGGCGAGTAATTAATGCTTATAATAATTTGGAAAGTTAAATATCTTAAAAAAATATATTTAATAAGATATGTAATTTGAAATATATTAGGTTATACGCTTTTCAATTCAAATCCAAAGGAAGATTAGTAAAGACAGTAATAATAATATGAAACAAGCATTATTTGAATACCTGTGGAAACTACTGAGCAGGTGAACAAAGTTAAGTAGATAACTTCCTGGGTTAGGTTGACGGCTGACTCGGATAATGGAAACTGATGTAGAATTGCGGGCACGAATAGAACAACCAAGAACTACCTTCATTAAAATTAATGGCTTCCTATCCTACTACCAAGGATTTGAAAATGTTGTGTCCAAGTCCACTCAAAACTACTTGTACTGAATGAAAGCTCGGATACTAAAATCCACAACCATGTCAAGACTGAAGGCCTTTGAAATATGGACCCTTAGCCGGCTGGTAAAAGAATTCCGCACGGAACTTCAAACTAACAAGGTGGTGTAACTATTGCTTCGTATGAAGCGTGAAAGGAGACACCTTGACTAAATCAAAAAAGAAAGAACTACTCGTACGTAGTTTGGTTATTTCCTCCCCAACTAAAAATAAATTTTTCCTCAATTTATCACGAAAGGAGTGAATGAGGGGAAGCATGTAATTTCAAGACGACAAATTTCAACATATATTTTGACAAAAACCTTTTGCATCCAATCCTTGGAAACACTCCCTGTATAATAGTGGAAGCATGGAACCAATTTCTACAACATGTCATTGATTCTTCTAATATAAAGCAATTTAAAGTTCGATTGTATTATTATTTGAAGAGAAGAAAAGAAATCAGATACTGCTTGCGTAAATAATAATAATACAACAATATTTCGTAAAAATCTAAGGTATAAAGAACTTGCAATGGTTTAGGTAAGGTATAATTCATTTTACTATCGGGGAAATAATTATTATTGTACTAGTTTTATTATTTTAGTCGACTTAAGATTACCTACTTGGCACACTAGCCATACGGACCTGGCACAATTCACAACAACAAATTATGAAGCAAACTCGCCTACATAGTTTAGCAAATAAATATACAATGATATCGACGTTGTTAACATGACTAATTCGACGTTTAAAAAATAACCACATATTTTTCATATCAAATATTATTTCTGGCAGTTTAAAATTTTCTTATTTTATCTAATTTTAAACCATTGTAATGTAAGTAATTATTGGATGCAACCATCGTTTATTTTTAACAATAATTATAAACAATTGTAACCATTTCGTCGGTTCACCAATGTTTGGTCATTCAGGATTAAGGCTTTCGGGATTTAGAGAAGTTGGTCATTCAGGATGAAGGCTTTCGGGATTTAGAGAAGTTGGTCATTCAGGATGAAGGCTTTCGGGATTTAGAGAAGTTGGTCATTCAGGATTAAGGCTTTCGGGATTTAGAGAAGTTGGTCATTCAGGATTAAAGCTTTCGGGATTTAGAGAAGTTGGTCATTCAGGATTAAAACTTTCGGGATTTAGAGAAGTTGATCATTCAGGATTAAGGCATTCGGGATCTAGAGAAGTTGGTCATTCGGTATTTAGGATTTCGAATTTAGAAAAGTTGGTCATTCAGGATTAAGGCTTTTGAGATTTAGAGAAGTTGGCAATTGACGATTAAAGCTTTCAGGATTTCTACTTCCTCTTCCCCCAGCTCTCGTAAACAGCAGTAAAACGTAAATTTCTAAATTACCAGCATAGTAATTTTTAATAAAATAAAACACGTTTTGTTTTTAAAACTACGAATTTTTAATAATTATAAGAACCGACCGGTTTCGCTATTCGCTTTACGAAGATGCTTGAGTAAAGCGAAACCGGTCGGTTCTAACAATTATTAAAAATTCATGGTTTTAAAACAAAAAGTATTTTATTGTATTGAATATGTCAAACCACAAAGTGAATGCTTTCTACAATAATAGTAATTTTTAATTACAGTCAGAAAAATTTGTTTTGTGGCTCGATAAAAATAATTCAAATTGGGAAGCTTCGCGGGGGATTTCTTTTAAAATGTAATACATTTTACTTCATGTTTAAAACTTTTAATTAATTCTGCTTACACATCGCCTGGTTTTGAATCTGCGAAATTCAGGAACAGAGTTAAGGATCAACTTGAACACACTTGAAAACACGAATTAAAGTTATTTTTCTTTCAGTTCAATTAAAAGTTGTATGATTCGGCAGCCAGAAACTTGCGAGCAACGGGCACATACGCTTATCATGTTGTGATTTCTGCCCGAGTTCTGACTCATCCAAAGTTCTTAGCAAGTTTTGTTCCTAACTAGATTTTAGTCAAAGGATACTCGAGCAGATGGTAAGAACTTATTATTATGACTAAAGTTCTAGAGCATTGTCTGGATAAATGATTCGGTTGTAATTCAAACTGATGCGGGACTTATCGCTTAGCTTGGCGTTTGAATTATTAAACTTAACCGGATTAATTCACTTTAGCTGATTGGCGTAATCCGAAATGCGTACAATGTGGCTGTACGAGAGGTTGTCTGAGATACTATAGACACAAACATGGACCACAAACGATCCACTTTTTAATTGTTTGATAATGCACAAAACTTTCACTTTCCCATATATACTTATGTTGTATGGTCTAAATAAATGGTTGGGGTCCGAAAATGATAGTTGTAAAGCATTTGGCTATTTCAGATGAGTAAAAAAGACGCTATTTCATGCAATTTTTCAACATTTATTGGGATCTTTCTCTGGGAGGATACTGAGATACTTTTTTCTGCTGCCAAGATAACTTGGTACATAAAAGCACTTTTGTAACAAGTCGATTACTTTTTTACTATCCAATCAATTATTTTATAATAATATAACAGTATTAAAATTAGAATGACAAAAATTTTATTCTGTCTCATAAATAAAAGAGAAGTATTCTAGTTGGTTAATTTGATATGTCTTTTGATAAATCGAAATGACTATAGAGACATCTAATAATATTTAGTTGCATTATAGCTTGAAAAGCTTTTTTTCTGCTAATCATTAATTTGTGCAGATATCTAAAATTATACATTACTTGTGATGTCAAATGGTCATGATTATGGACAATGAAAGTTTGTCAGAAACTTTGTTTTAAGAAGGAAAGGAATGTTTTGAAGCTTAACAGAATTAACGGAATGAATTGGTCGGGAATTCGTAAAATTTAAAAGGAAATCGAAAGGTAATGCTCTCGACCAGCAAACTGTAGGTCGCGGGATCTAATCAGGTCTTTGAAACCACTGAGCTATGTCGGCTTATTTCCAACCCGCCAACTAATTCAATATGTACTAGTACCTCAGTCAACAATTACTGCTTATTATATTTTTTCCACTTGTAAACAAGGCGGCTAATTATCGCTTACAATTATTTGTTATCCTTTATGCTATTCAAAAAACCTTGTCTTATATTGGTTTATCATCAAAAAATAACACAAAATACTCATCAAAAATAATATATAGTATATTGTGGCACGTTTCGGAGTGAAAGATACTATCGGTATCACCCTGGTGTAAACCACCATTCAGAATTGAAACGTTGCTTGATATGGCATTGTCCGTGTTTGGTGACCAGATCTGAATAGCCACATTCCTCTTCCCCATCTCCCCTCTCATCTTCATTTAGCCCCACAATATACCCCAATTTGTGATGCTATAGTCTCACTGGCTCCAGACGGTTGGGAGTACTTAGAACTTTTCTGCGGATTCACATAAAAAAAGTTAAAAAAGCGTCGAACTGTTATTTTCTCGTATATATAATATGTACAGGTATGTCTACACTTACTTCTATCTACATCCCCTCATTGGTGTTAATATTTCTAATCACCGCAGGCATACAATAAGTGCGCACCTAAAAAGTAAGGTTATAATAAATTGTACGGTGGCAAAAAACCAGTAGTGTAACAACCATCACCAATAATTACAGAGCTGCTAGAAAATATTTTTCCACATGCGAACTGAACCTTCGTTATAATTACTGTTCAAACGGGGTATCACGTTGTACGTCTACGTATTCGATTTGACCACAACATATTTTTCTTCATACCCATTCAAGCATGGTAACAGTCAGTTTAATTATAAGCTTTATTTCATCTTAATTACAAATGTTTTAGATTAAGAAATGTTTCAATTAGAAGTGACTAAATAATTGAACCTCACATCATCTGGCTAACTGATATCTTATGATTCCATGTTTAATACCAGTGATGTTTTTCGTTATCATAGTGACTTCCTATTTGTAAAATAATATTTGTTGAATGAAATAATATATACCAATTAATTAACTAAAGACGTGGCTGGGAAAGTCACCGCGCTTCGTGATTTTGATGTCTACTTCACTGTTAGGCTCTTATTCTAAAGGGATACGCAAGTACCCGATACCCTTGCTGTGTACTCACTTGAAATTCCTACTAAAATTACGGGACCAATGTTGAATTCTTAAAACGACAAAACTACAATTGATTTTTTTTTTATTCATAATCATAAATATAATAATGATAATCATTTCCAGAATGCTTTCATAACCTCACTTTTTTCAATTTGGTAGGCGGGAATGGGTACCGCCGCCCTGGGAACCATTTATTGGATTACCAACACCTCTGCCACAGGTCACCCCAAGTGGTTCGCTACGTTTGGTGACTTAGCAGGGGTGCCCGGGTTCATGGGTTAAGGTTTGCCCGGGTCTTGGCGGCGGGTGCGTCGGCCCACCTTCTGCGTGGCGGGCCGGTTGGGAGATGCTGGTTGAGGGAGACCCTTTACAACCGGTTACCGCTGTCCGGGCCGCTCGATAGTACAGGGGCCCGACCCTCAGGCTAACGACTAAGGGTGGGCTGCCCCATCAGCGAGTGAAAAAACCCCGCCACTGCTGTTGTGCCGGTTAGTGACCGGAGGGGACCCAGCAGCAGCGTTTGGGGCGCATTGGATGCCCTCTCCAGCCGGACTCTCCCAGCCTATCGCCTAGCACCGCAGTGGGTGGGCTGGAACCAAACGCTCATCACTCCTGGACAGCCTGAACCCCATATTCCTACCCACCCCTCATACCTTTCCTTTCCAGACCTTTCCTTTCACCTCCTACCCTTATAAAAAAAAAAAAAAAAAAAAAATTCATGAACATACAACACAACAATTTTAACATCGTTACAGCGGCGAGTAGCAGGCGTCCCCGGTGCGGGCCAAAACTGTTGGTAAATTTTGCCAACATTCGCGGCCTGCACACAAATTCAAATTCCGTCCATCACCATCTTTTGTCCCAACGTCCCAACCTTCTTTTCCTATCCGAAACTCAGATAGCCGAGCCGCCAGACTCCTCCTATCTGGGCTGCCCGGGCTTTACCCTCGCAAGCAAATTCCAACTGAAAGGAGGAGTCTGCCTCTATAGTCGAGCTGACGTCAACTGTGTGCGACTATTGAGTCTGGAAAACTCCAGATTCGACGTAATGTGGGTGCGCGTCAATCTTGCCAGTACGGCAAGATTCTACGCATGTCTATACCGCTCACCGAACCATAGCGAATCAGACACTTCCGAGCTCTTCAAACATTTGAGCGATACTATTGATGATCTCTTGCCCCGCTACCCTTCGGCCGAGTTTATTGTTCTGGGGGACTTCAACGTTCATAACGAACCATGGTTGAAGTTCTCAGGCCCAACGGACTCGGCTGGCCGACAGGCGGAATCCTTTGCCATTTGCTACGGATTAGAGCAATTGGTTCAGGAGCCTACAAGGGTTCCTGATGTCCAGACTCACCGCTCCAATCTGTTAGACCTATTCTTAACTACTGTGCCACACGGTTATAAGATTGACGTCACAGCGCCTCTGGGATCATCTGACCACTGCCTAGTGACGACATCAATCCCCGTTAGCCTCAGACCAACCAATGAGAGGCTGAGGAGAAAAGTGTGGCACTATAGGTCAGCAGATTGGTTCGGTATGCGGGCCCATTTCAACGCTTTTCCGTGGTCAGCTGTTTGTTTTCGGACTTCGGACCCATCAAGATGTGCCCAGGAGATTGGTGAAGTCATCAAATCGGCGATGGATGGCTTCATACAATCGACTACTAAAGAAACTGGTGTGGGCTCAAAGCCGTGGTTCAGTCGACAATGCTCCGAAGCAGTCCGACGAAAAAACGCGGCTTACCGAGCCTACAACACATCTCGAACGCCCGAAAGCAGATCAGCATACAACAAATCGGCAAAGGAATGCAAGAGAATCATCAATAGGTCAAAATTCGAACACGACCTGCAGATCAGCAAAAAGCTGGCTGCCTGCCCGCATGGCAGCAGAGCATTCTGGTCGCTTGCGGGCTCAATAGGTCGAAATTTTTGCAAACCCAGTTTGCCACCTCTTACCAGACCTGACGGCTCACTAGCAAACACCGCCACCGAAAAGGCTAACTTATTAGGGAAAATGTTTGCGGAAAACTCGACCCTCGACGACGGGGGTGCTGTTCCGCCGTCGGTTCCTCACTGCGGCTTCTATATGAAAAAGCTGAGGATCCGGCATCGGGATGTACTCCACGTCATACGGGGGCTCGATGTTAACAAAGCTAGTGGACCTGATGGAATACCTGCCCTGGTATTGCAGAGGTGTGCTGCGGAAATAGTTCCAGTTTTGACAAAGCTCTTCAAAATGTCCCTGAAGTGTGGCACTGTGCCCTCTGGTTGGAAAAAAGCGGTCATTCACCCTATTCCCAAGAAAGGTGACCGCTCCAACCCGGCCAACTACCGCCCCATAGCGATCACATCAGTTCTGTCCAAAGTGATGGAACGTGTGATAAACGACAAACTGCTCACATACCTCGAGAAGAACAAAATTATCAACGACCGTCAATACGGATTCCGGCGGAACCGCTCGTGCGGTGATCTTCTCGCGTATGTGACGCATGTTTGGGGGCGGTGCCTGGAACGTCACGGTGAGACCCAAACGGTCGCACTAGACATATCCAAGGCCTTTGACCGGGTCTGGCACCGAGGACTTGTCAACAAATTGCATTCTTACGGACTTCCCGCATCCCTGTGTACGTGGATTGCTGACTTTTTAAGGGATAGGTCGATTCAGGCGGTTGCTGACGGTTTCACCTCTTCCTCGCACTCCATAAATGCTGGCGTCCCACAGGGATCGGTTCTGTCTCCAACTTTGTTTTTGTTGCACATCAATGACCTTTTGACATGTGCACCGATTCATTGTTACGCGGATGACAGTACAGTTCATGATAGCTTTTTGTTTGACAAGCCCCCAAAGGGCGCACAAACTCCAACGGCTCGGAGGGCTTTGAAGCAGAGAATGGACGGTTATCTCGAGAGTATTTCCTCCTGGGGTAAAAATAATCTCGTCGAATTTAATGTTTCAAAGACCCAATCCTGTCTGATTACGTCTAAAAGGGATCCAAATGATAATCTAGTCTCCTTCAACGGAAGCAATCTTCCGAACAGGCCTTCCATTGATATGCTTGGTGTAACTATAAGTGACCAGCTCAGGTACGGGGGCTCCATCGAAGCCAGAGTAAAGTTGGCCTCTCAGAAGCTGGGCGTACTGTACAGGGCCCGCAGATACTTTAATAGTACACAACTGCTCACCCTGTACAAATCGCAAGTGCGCCCTACTGTCGAATTTGGCAGCCATCTCTGGTCTGGAGCCCCAAAATACCTGAAAAAAACCCTTGACTCTGTGCAGAAACGGGCGGTCCGTTTGATAGATTCCCCAATCTTAACAAACGGACTGCAATCTTTAAAGCACAGGCGTCAAGTAGGTATGCTGTCCTTGTTCTATCGGTATTACAATGGAAGATGCTCTGAGGAACTAGCGTCATTGATCCCTTCGGCACCGGTGCGTAGTCGGGATACACGCCAAACGCGCGCCCAACATTTGTACACAGTTGACACTTGTCACATGAGAACGGGTCGCTTCTACGATTCGTTCTTAAGTTCAACAGCTCGGCTGTGGAACGAACTGCCGGCCTCTGTGTTTCCTCCCTCCTACAACATGGGACTCTTCAAGACCCATGTTCACTCCTTCCTCTCCAAAAAAAGACCCTCCACACAGCATCCCCAAAGATGACATAGGCCCCGAGGGAAATTATTTTCTTCAGGGCCTCCTGTGTGGAGTAAATATTAAAAAAAAAAAAAAAAAAAAAAAAACTTACAACCAAAAGGTTGGTGTAGCTGTGATTCTTTGTTGAATGTTTTGTTCTTAGCGTTGATTGGTGGTCGCGGGAAGGCTCTCGACAAGACCAAGGCTCTCGCGGGTTCAAATCCTGTCGTACGCAAGTTAATTTTATTTGATTAATCTATGTTATTTCCCAACTTATTGATTAAAAATAATAAATTTGCTCACCTTTTACCACTGAGCTAATACGACCTTATCTCCTTCGATCACATTTAACTGTATCATATTTCGTCTAAGAGCTCTCAACATCATCTTCATTTTCTTAACGCATGATTTTATTGGCTGCTATCCGTATGTTTGATTTCAATATTCTACCCGAAATAGAGCAATCTAGAGAGTGTCTTTGAAAAATAAACCCATTTTTATTTATCGAGGCAAGGTTGGAGTCCAGGGTTCAATTCTCAGATGGAACCGAATCTTTTTCTAATTTTTCTGTTTCACATTTTTCGTTTGAGAGTCGCTGATATTGTCTTCAATGATCAGATGTGAGGTTTTCCAAAAATAAACAAGTAAATCTTTCTCTACGATTTCTCCTACCTATATTCCCTAAATAGGAATTCAAAGTTCCAATGGCGTCTGAAGTCAGTACTCTGCAGTATTAAATTCCTTAAATTAATAGTGAGCGGTAGATACGTCGATGTAAGACTTATTAATCATGGTTTACTTTGAAGTTAAATTTTTCAATTATTGGGTTAACATGCAAGATAATTAAGTAGGGGCCTACTTATCCAATCGCATTGATTACCATCCCCGATTAATTGAACGGATAAATCTTTGAGAACTCATTCAATAATGAACTCGACTCCTTTCGCGCGTATAATTCCGCGAAGAGATTAATTACTTAGTTTTCTATCCAGCTGCTGATATAACTTTACCCGAGCGACTTGTTAGTTGTTGCATACAACCGTTGGATTCTGAGAAAGAACCGGGTTCGTATATCGTCTCTTCAGAAACTGATGTTAATGCAGTTGTGTGGGTAGTTTAGTATCTTGTAGACACTGTCATCACTGGAGATTGGACAATGGTGATGAGTTTTTGAAGGAACTTGCTTTATGTTTTATGTTAGTTGTTCGTATTCAACGATGAATATATCTGGCAAGATTGCATTTGGTGCAAACACTATTCTTAGTATTTTATGGTGTAACTTTCATCTTCAGGGGTGACTTACGACTCCATTTGAAGTAATTTCAAAACTAAAATATACATAATAGCATGTCGGCTCGTGTTAAGTTGTAATATTAATGTTGCTGATGGTTAATGATACCTAAATTATGAGTTGCTGCACTTGTACGATATTTTAATGAGATTAGTAAACTGTGAAAAAGCCGTCGACGCAAAATTATGGTTTGTTTGGTAAAGATGATTTTAAATGGATCAAAATGGTTCAATGTTCTTATCGAATCTTGTAATAAAAAATAAAACGAAAGCAAAACAGAACAACAAACTGTTGATACCTAATAAAGTCATGCGATTATTCTGGATAATATTTCCCACTCACATATACGCATTTCTCTAACATTATAGCAGTTAATATACGAATCAAATATCGGTTCTACCCGAGTGATATTTGGCGAGGTTGGTAGAGTTTTTGACTCCAGTTCCTACTTAGAGAGGTTCAATCCTCAGTAAAAGACATTCGAAAATAGATGTATGATAGTAAATACACTTTACGTGTTGATTTTTATCCTACACAATAATAATAGGCCGATGGGGTGGAATTAAACCCCCTAAACCCCTCCCTGCCTCCCTTGCCCTGCGGTCTTCGACCTATAAAAATATGTACGTATTTAGTTCCAGTTATTTTTAATGTGGAAATTACTTTAGATTTATCTTCTTTAAACACACAAATCACTGCTTTCAAAAAACTGAACCGACTCTCTCGAAGCCTTTTTGTTTACTTTCGATGCTTTGCTTTGTGTTATGCTTCTTTAATTCCCGCACATATCTAAATGAATGTGAACAAATTTTCGGTGTACGCTTACATGGGCATGGCGTGTCTCGTTGCACAAAACCAAAAAGGTACATAAGTTTTAATAATTTCCAACACAAATTAACAACCTAACACTAATTCAACAATAGAGGAATCAATTAATTTTAACAATTTTGAACGCCCACCATAAACAGCCTGAAAAAAGTTCGCTTCCCAGTTTTAAAGGCTTTGTTTGCATCGTTGAGATTATAATACAGAATAGAAGTCATCATTGACAGGGAGTGTATTTTCCATTCTTCCCCCTGGGAAGTTCTGTACGATCAGGGCCAATTCCACCCTCTGACGTGGCGCCGACGCGACGCGCTAATTTCAGAATAAACACAAAATGTGCCGCGTCGGGGGAAATCTGTGCGGAGGTATTATATTACATATCAGATTTTGACGAGGCGGTGAACGAGACGTCTACAGTTGGGATGAACGAACCTACAGAGGATTCTGGAAGGGAGCAATTTTTACAGGTTACAACTATTTTTACAACTTTTACTAGTTACTAAATCAAATAAAGCTACGAGTAAGAGTATTGAGGGACGTGGATATATTTACGGGAATCTAAGAACTAACAAATATAATTATTTCTTTATTTTATTTAAATGCCCAAAGGGATTTTACGTACAATGCAGTACATCTTATTTGAAAAATTACCATGAAAAAAAAAATTAGATCATATTGCATATAAGAGTTAACAAAGTATAGGTTAAATTAATAAGTGACATAAAAAATGGATAATCTGTTGATATCCTCCAAGTCAACGATCAATCGATAATATTAATAAGAACGAATGAAATTGTTGCTAACGATAATTATACCAGGTAGAAATAGTTGGCACATACGGCGTTTTCCAAGTTCAAATTATCGTAAAATATATCCATATCATTTAAATATGTATTTATTGTTTTTGTGTTTAATTCGTAGAACTCCATTTATTTTTTGTAAATTCAATTAAAATCAAATTTAATAATATAATTATTAAGTTCTGCAAGTATTTTTAGTCGTCTAAACGTGGTTATAACCACAGTTTGAAAATGGCCTTGAAAGCCGAAAATACTGTAATAATATCAAAAACCAAAACATACTTTAAGAGCTTAAGAATTATATTATTGAATTTGATTTTAATTAAATTTATAAAAATAAAAATAAAAATAAATATTTGTTACCAAAGATTTTGTATGGGGAATGCAAACAGTAGTTGAAATGAGATGTACGAGTATGTACATAAATTTTAATATTTTTCTAGTTGTCCGTTTAGGTACATGTAGATTCAATAATGCAGGAGCTATTCGTTTTTATAAAAATGTTTGGTCGTTTGTCTTTGTCTGTTTTCTAATGTTAAAATATTTAACATATTCAATAACAACAGGTCTTTTGTGATCTCTAAAGGGAGGTTAAGTGAAGTTTAAAATTTACGAAGCTTAAAATATTTATTTAATTCTTTCTATATTATGAATAGTAATTTTGTAGAAGGCGACCAAACTATGGAGTTATGTTATATTAGGCGTCTAGTACAGCAGTTTTATGATTTGTAACGATTCCATTTAGAGAGATTTTTCTATGAATTCAAATACTGCTGTTATTTTGCCATCTCAAACCGTTTGTCAAAATCTAAGGACGGGTTTTTTCGCAGAATTTGATCAATTCACCAAATTTAAAGTTGATTATGAAGTTCTGTGAAGGTTCTATTCAAGTTCTGTTGCTATAAAATTATTGGCCAGTTATTTCACAAATATGAAATGATGAAAGAAAAAAAAATTCATATGCTTTAGCTAAAGTCAAGTTGGACGAAATTCTTTATCTGAGATTTTTAATTCTTTCGTTAGGTGGTTGTCATTTATAAGTATTTTTTTTAAATTAATGCATTTTTTTCAATGGAATCGGAGTGGTCAAATCGAAAGATAAAATAAAAAGTTTGCTGTGAAATGGTTTATTCAGAGTTTATTGAAAGACTGATGAAAGTAAAGCAGAGTGAAATTTTGATATTATGTATTACTTTGACTCCGTATTATTATTGCGTTAAACGTACATAATGTAACCCTTTCTTGGTAGGCAAGTTTAAAAAGGAAAACTGATAAATTACAAAGGAAAACAATTTATTATCAACAATAATTACTCACCTGAAATATCCATACAAATTGAAAATATCTCCCGAGTAAAAATAAATGTCGCCGACGGGAATTGAACCCGCACCTTCTGATTGCCGGTCAGATGCTCTGAACCACTAAGCTACGTCGGCTTATTCCCAACCCAACAATTATTGCTTATTATATTTTTTGTTTGAAATTGTTGATGGAGATAATTAAGATAACAGTTTTACGAGCTTTCCATTTTTTTTAAATTTTATTAAAATGTAAGGAATTAATTTATTCAACCATTGTTTATTTCTAACGCTTGTGTAAAAAAAATTTAACATTTTCTTTACAAAATATGTAAGCCGCTTGGGTGTGTAAAACAATAAATTATTAATTAATAAATTAATAGAGTAATATTTTTTTATTTTGTATTCATTGATAATTGTAAATTTGGTAACCGGATAAATCATCACAATGATAATTCATCACATATTTAAAAAGTTATGTAAAGTCATGGAAAGTGATGAAACAAAAACTTTATTAACTGGGTTATGTGGGTTAGGTTAGGTTACGTTAAAAAAATTTCATCGTTTCTAATGACTTTTTATCACCTTTTAAAAGCATGTTTAATTGTCACTGTGTTGAGTTATCATGGATCCGTCAATTTATATCATTATCTAGAAATAAAATTCCCATTTTGTTTCAACATAGCATCAACAATGCTCCACTTAAAAAAGTCTCAGATCAAAGATATCTTATTTGATGAAATTTTAACATTTGTCGCACTCCTCAATAAAGTAACAAATAAGGCTACGAAACGTTTGTGATTTATTTTAAGAACAAAAGATTTTAAGCCACTTTATTATTTTTAGAATACAATTCCACTATCTGGTCCCAATACTATAAAGCACACCAAATTAAAATTAGGAGAGAGTTAAACACAAGTTTTTAAGGTTCATTAACTTCCAACTATCCATATCCATTGTCCAAATTAATTTTAACTGACCTTGCAGAAGAACCATGACCAATTTGTTACTTTTATTCAAATTAGTTAATGGTTTAATGGACATACCTGACTTAACTAAAGTAATCACGTTCCGAGTACCAAATCATGACACGAGACTTCCATACGTTGTTATTTGTTCATTCATTAAAAACCATCTATTTTATTGATTCCCCAATATAAAGGCTACATAGGCTTCGAAAAAAATTCAGTTATATTTTTTCAGATATTTTTATTTATACCATTCTAAAATTGAAATCAGAAATTTAACATTTTGTTACGTGTTTTTTTATGAAAATATTTAACTTATAGTTAATTTTTCTTTTATGTTGATTTTTTTATTTACTCTCGGCAGGTATTGATACACTTTTTTCTCCGCTCTCTTTTTTATCTATTTGTTGTGTTATTTATGTTTATTACGTTAATTAATTGTGTTCCTATATTATTTTGATTGTATGCTCATGATGCTATAAAAATTTCTTTCATTATTATTATGTTAATTTGAATAAAACCGACTAGTAAATGAATCACTGAGGTAAGAAACTATTTGGTGCACATATTTATATAGGTTGAAAGATTAAAAAAACACTCTATCTGGGTCCTCTAAGATTTCCCAGCGAGGGCCCTTCAAAGGAATAGTCTCGGAGCGTATCAAGTTAATGCAATTATGCGGCGCAAGAGGAACAACCGAGCATAGTGCATCTGAGATTGGGTTGTCAGAGAGGCTGATGGCACCCAACAAACAGCACACAGCAGAGACACTGCTGCATATTTTCAAAACTATACCACATTGTTAAGAAGGATTCTTCAATCTCTTTGACACATATTATTGTCAATTTTATTCAGTTTTGTAGCATAATACAGATGAGAGTATGCGAATCAGTTAGTGGTTTTATTGTGAACTGCAATCTATATTTGACACAACTATTGGAGTAGCTGTGGCTAACAGTTAGAATTGGAAAGGGATTCTGACTTACCCTTGGTTTTTTCGATCGATATTATGGCTTTGAAGGACACTGCTGGCTATCACTGTACAAGCTTCCGTAATATACTCGAATTAAACGCACTGACAAAACACTTAAGGCAAAGCTTAATGCTAAAGAAGCATTAGGATTCAGCACAGGACTACCTAGTGAGGAGAACTAAGAACAAACAGATGAAATATTATAGATTATCATATATTGTAACTATCATCAAACCTCTAATTAAATAGACACTAATAAAATTTTAAAAATCACTATTTTGATTAATCTTCATAACGAATTGGTGTGCATTATGAATACCAAAAATATGCTCTAGATAAATTGAAGATTTTCCCATCGTTTCGCTTGAGTAGAATATAAATAAAATTATAAATTATTCAATAAAAATTATATAATGTAAACTACTAAAAAATATTTTTAAAACTAAATAAAACTACTAAAAACTTTTTGAATTCTGATTTGATATATTTTACCATGACTAGGATAGTAAATCAGTAAGTTTATAAAAATCCAAGTTGATTACAAAATAACATAGTCAATCTAGATTTACAATGTAGTGTTGATTACTTAAGTTAATTTAATTGAAATTGTTTGGTAACTAAATTGTATTCATAATATGCACAGAGCATGTAACAAGGACGCAATGAATATTTAAATGACACCGTGTAATCCGTGCTCTGCTTTCCATAAAGTAATCCTGCGCAATATATTCTCGGCGTTGTGAAGTTACTTCAAAGATTTACGGAACTTGACAAAGCTAATATAGAGATGACACCGATGTAATGTGATTAAAGGTGCAAATATTCTGAAGTGAATACATGTTAAGAAGGTATAACGTAGCATCAGTGGCGTACACAGAGTTTTGGATCATGGTATGCAAAAGGGAAAACAGCGAATTTACTGAATAAAAACCTACCACAGACAACGACACTCTTCGTGCATGTTTGGGTTAAGAATTGGGTAGCCGATTTGGTTAGGATTTCATAAGACAAATCAATCATCTGTTCTATATTACAATTCTATTACTAGATCTATATTTTTCCGCAAAATATACAATAAAATTTTGAAAGATAACCACCATATTGTAATATTATCAATACTTCTTTAGTAAAGTTGTACTAGTTGATAGAAGTACATACAGATGGCACTGATCGCTATAAAATATTTTTTATCCATCAGAATTTGTTATGAATAGCTCTGCCATATGTAGTCAAACAAAAAGAGTAATCTCTTGAATGCGCACACATCACACATGTAATATTTTGTATATTATAAAGTAAAAATTGAATACTCTATGGTTCGCGACATTTAGCATCTTTAGTTTCTGCTTTTGACACGTTATAGTGTGCAGTCGGTACGGTGCGCGAGTCGCTGATTTCTTGAAATAAGTTAATAAGAAATAAGTAATACATTTTAATAGTGATTGTGTGCCTACATGGAATGAACGCCTCTGCGTAGCAGCCTCAACAGATTATGTGGAAACATCATTGAATATAGTTAGAACTTCTGGAAAAAGTGTTTCGAGATCTGATATCTGATCTGATTTGATATCTTTAGTAATATTACTATTACCTGTCAATGGCTCATATGGCAAATGCGTCGGGTTCCCAGTTCCCACCCATGTATTGTGAGTTCAATTCCTCAGCTCGCTAAGTCCTCGATTATTGCGCAAAACAACATATTATTTGTATTCAGCATATTTTTATTAAGAGATATTCAAAAACATTTTGTGGCCCGGGAATGTTTATCTCTTCTTTAAAAAAATAACAATAGCCAATAAAAACAACATTTTAATTTTTAAATGGCAATAGTACAATATAGTGTAATACGTATAAGGGTAATGACGCAAATGAGAATGGTAGCAGAAGTCGGGAACGATCGAGGAAGACATGGTACGATCAAGAGAATAAGATACTTGAGTCGGGCCATGTCAAGAGTCAGAATAATAGAATAGTATGAATGAGACGATGTATGAATGTGAATGAGGCAAGAAGTGTGTGCCAAGACCGAGTTGTTTGGCGGTAACACCTGTAGGCGCATTAACACGTGTTCCGGTTTATTAGCAATATATTAAAAGCTTACAAGGAAACGGCCTAAAATCACGTTTTTAGCCGGATTAAGTTCAAAGATTGAGTACTAAATAAATTTACATAAAAGAAATTCTAAGTATTATAGATAGGTTCAATATCATTTCGTCGTTTTATTACGATCAGTTCCAATTTTAAATATGATGATTAAAGTCAAAGCACATCTGAGTTATAAAGTTCATTAATGCAGAGTTACAGGCAGACACACACAAATTAGTATTTTGATGATATTAACCGTAGGTACTCAAAATTACCAAATCCCTTCATTTAACATTTGTGAATCTTAATGCGTGGTTAAAGTTTGTTGTTCTAAAATGTAGGTCACGATGCTAAACATATTCCACGCATCATTTTATAATGAACTATGTGTTTGTTTATTCTCTGAAGACCTAACTGTTTGTTTGTTGGTTTTGATAAGGTCTCCAATAATCTTCCAAATTAATAACCTTGTTTCTTAACCGAGCAAAGCTTTCTAAATTATAATTGAACCATGTGAAAATTTGCTTTATGTAGTCATTGTTCAGATACGCATAATCATAAAATGAAATGCATTATTCTACCGCTGGGTTAAATAGACACCGCGTGTAGCGAAAAACGTAAATATCTTTTATGTTTATAACGATGTAATAATCGCACAGAATATGGAACTCTAGTAAAAAACATTACGGCTTTAAAAAAACGCTACATGCGCCGAGTTTTAATATGTAAGTTTTATTATATACGTAGAATTTATGTATTGTTATTTTAAAACGAATAAAACACCATGACATCAAATCACACCTTCTGGTTGGTATGACTGAATCTGCTGATTCTGACACGTTCTGACATCACAACCAGTCTACATGGCTAAAATATCTATGGTCTAATAGATCCACAGTCACACTATTCCTTTAGTTGTAGTGCAGGTTTTTAAACACCGGTAAATTGTTTATCAGGTTCGGTCATGGGTGTATTTTTGCACTTTGGTTCAATACAATAAATAATGTTATTGTATTGCTAACATTTAGACTAGTGTTCTTCAATGTTAAAAGTGGGTAATCTTAATGAGATATCTCATGCAGATACCGGGTTTTTTTATATCGATTTGATTAAACAGGGACTGGAGTATCCTATTGGTGTAAAAATAATAATAATAATGTTTATTTCAGCTGTACAGAGCGGTGTGTGCAATGCTCTGCCTGCCATAAAAGTTTACAATTTAAGTTAGTACATAAAAAAAATCAATATAGAAATAAATAAAAATAAAATATAAAATGAATACATTGATAAGCACATTAGGACTTTATGGTGGCTTGAGTGAAATTCTCCATCTCTGGTTTAAAGGGGCTCCCTGCCACTAGGCAACGGCCTGGACAAGAGTGTTGTCCAATCTCTGGTAGCGCTGACTCGTCCCGGCTATTCTGTGGAGCGTCAAAGCAGCATACACATAGCCCGCCCTTCGGTGAACATCTGTGAGGCGCTGCATCGCCAGGGGAGGCCAAATAGGGCTCTGTATGCATGGTTGTACTGTACTCGGAGTATGTTCATGACGCCTTGTGTGTATGTCGTCCATAGCTCGCTAGTGTAGAAGCTCATACAATATGTTTGGAAAAGTTGCTTCTTCACCGGAGGACTGCATTTGTTGAATCTTCTGGCAAGCATGTTAGCTCGCACACTTAGTACTCTTCTTTGGCGTTCTTTGTCATTTTTATCATTTACATGACATGCCCTAAATATTTGATTTCGCTGCAGATTTTTAGGTTGGCCCCGCCGAGACGTATGGGTGGAATGACAGTGAGACCAATATTTGCTTTAAATATCAGCAGGGATGACTTTTTAGCATTGTACATCAGCCCGTGACTATCAACGTAAGCTTTGCATATTGCCAGAAGTTTTCTCATCGCTTTTACCGATAGAGCTAGTATGACCATGTCGTCTGCATAGCTAATATTGTTCATACATACCCCGCAATATGGCATCCGATTCTTGTTGTATTCAGTGTTTTACTAAGTTCATCCATATATACGTTGAAAAGCACTGGGCACATTGAGCCTCCTTGTCTAACGCCGCACTTTAATTTGGCTGCTTCTGATAGGCTTTCATTCCATCTGACATCTGAAGTTTTCCTGTTGGTTGCACCATGTTCTCAATATATTAACAATTTGTGGTGGAACTTGTCGTTCTCGAACTCGTCAGTTTTTTCCACAACGCATTATGACAAACCCTGTCAAAGGCTTTGCTTGAGTCTAGGAAGCATGCGTACACCGTTGTTTTTCTAATAATAAGTTCGGAAATTCAGTGTCATTTGTATTTTTTTTTTAAATCACGTTAAATAGAAATAATAATGACTAACGACCGCTTACACCTATCAAACCTAAGCGGACGCTAAGGTAAGTCAAATATAACCCTTGGAGGAAGTGCACACAAGCAACTTTAGTTGCAGACAACAGTTGCGTGCATCAAAATCCATCCCTGTTTCATCATCAGGTGACACTGCATTAGGAAATATTTTTTTGAATTTGTATGAATTTCTAAATAAATTCCAACTGTCGTCACAACTTTCACAGTCTTTAGAGTAGAATAACTCATCGTTATTTAACAGCTCGGCTGTTTGTAGACCGGCCTATGTATTTCTTCCCTCATTCAGTCTAAATAGTCTACGGTCTAGACGAACCTTACTTTGCTTAGTAAAAGGAACTTTATATTCTCAGCAACCTCAGAGAAAACAAATGCAAACAAATTTATTATCAAAAGTATGAAGTGACGTTTTTATTTAAAAAAATAAAACAGGAGAACTGCGTCTAACAAATTGTCCATCCTGTAAACTTTTTACGATAAGTATTATTTTTTCCCGTATTTAAGTGAAATTAAGATAGTTGTCCATTATTGGTGTATTTTTAATTCGCCATGATAGGGATATCTCCTAAAGCTCTATTTTTATAAAAATCACACAACTTGGAGGCTATGAAAACAATAAAATCTCGTGTCTCCGGGTCAAATTGCACAAAATGTAACATTTCAATAGAATATGGCCGCAAATAGCATGGAACGAAATAAGCCACATAAATGAACTGCTGTGAATGGACTATTTACAATATTAAATATCATAACATCGGCCACGGGCTGGGGTAACCTTTGCCTGAACTTTGGTATTATAATTGGCAATAGGTTTTGACATCACCGAGCTGGAAACAGAGCCGTGATTCGAGCAATCCCAACAGTGAAATTCGATTGTTTCATTTTATTGCCATTGTAAAACTTGCCTACATAAGTACTAATAAACACTCTGGACTAATATTATTATATTATTCTGCACGTGAAACTATTTATCTGAATCATAATTAAAAATATTCAGTTTTTGAAACGGATTTTAAGAGTTACTTAAAAAAAAACCAGGTACCTATAAATGTTTTATTTAACTCTTGAGTCAGCTCGCTAAAACGACTTTTATACTATGTTGAAGTCTTTAATTCAATTCCAGCTTTCTTCGATTTCTATAGTTGTCATTCTCATAGTTCTGTTGTTCAAAGCCGGGGAAACCATGGGTTAAATAGAGCACTATTCTTTTCCAGTCCTGATATAAAAGGCGCCTGCAACAGCTTGAAAATGGCGCCTTTTGAAATTTAAATAAGAAGCGTAATTATGACAGGTCTAGCAAATTACACCATATAAATCACTGTCTTCCCTTGTGGATACCTATTATTTCCTGTTCTATTTGCATAATAGGGTGGTAAACGATATTATCAAATCACTTTTCTTCTTCGTTATCCTTTACGTTAGATTCTTGTCACAGAAAAAGTACAGTGTGAAATAAGGTACTTATTTTTATTTTATTTTATTTTATTAGGAACATTAACAGGTTTATAACATAACATGCATAGAGAGAGAGAAAAAATAAGTAAAAGAATTAGGTTACAACCCAATAACCAATGTTCACATCATGCAATAAAGATAAAGAAGGTTAAAAAGCAAAAAACAAACAAAGAAAACAAAGAAAGGTTAAAACAAAGAAATGTCAAAAACAAGGAAATAATAAGAGAAAATGTATATATATATATACACGTATAAACACATACATACATATATATACATACACATGCATATACACTTATAAATACATACGTACACACATACATATACATAGTTGCATACATACATACGCATACATACATGCATGCATACATACATATACACACCTATACTGATCTGATCTACACTACTGATCTACACCTGTACTGATCGGGTTGGTACATTATCTCTGTAGGAAGGAGGGACAATTTTACCCAAAGACACCTCACCTACAATTAGATCGGTGAAAGCCGAAAGATCTATTCTCTGGTTGAATCTTCTCGTAAGAATGTTGCATAATTTATATATGAGGAACATATGCATGTAATTAACAACCATCTGACCTGTGACTGCAGTAAAGAACAAATTGTAAACTGTTGTCGAATTCCGCTTGTGTTGACTCGACCTCCTAATTGTCCTAACTCGCTTGAATGAGGTTTTTATACCTCTTTCTCCCCAGCGTTCAGTTCGCTTTTGCAAAATGATATCGTGCTGAGTCTAGCTAACTCTGAATATCCCCCGCCCCTGTGATATTGCACACAGTAAAATAAGGCCTTCGCTTTGGGGTTGATCTACAATAAATCCCTTAACTTCACGTTGTGTGATTTGTTAATTCGAAGCCCACCGTTATGGGGTGGTAGGTATTTAATGTCTCCTTTCCATGGTAACTCCCGGTTCTTTTTAGCCAAAGTGTGGGGAAAACGTCCATCGACCCTCAGCGAGTACTACAAGAAACGAGTACGTGTCTCACCTAACTTTCGAATACTGGACCCTATTGCTAATTGACCTAGTAGTTTCTATCATATCTCTACAATTTCCTTGTATCCCCGCCCTTACCTAATGTCCCCGTGTTTATAAATTCTAGATTGTGACATAGGACCGTACCCCCCCCCCCCCTTTGTGTACGTGCTGTTAAACCCTTCGTTGAATGGGGTGTTGTTTCCGCATAAGTACTGGGACTCCCTCGTCGACCTCTGTAATGGTGTACTGAAACTAGATAGATGGATTTAGCTGTGGTTAGTAAACTTTGGGTGTTGCGAATGGAAGTGGAAACGAGAGAGAAAAGGAGATGGGAACGGATTGAATGACGAGAAAAGGTTTTTTTTTGCAAACTGGGTCGGCACCTCACTGCCCCAAATGAAATGGTCGCTATTCTTCCAAATGCACAACCCCAAGAACCAATACGTGTCTGGCTTTCCCCGAGGTCTGGTCTAACTTCTTCTTATAGTCGCCTTGACACCTCCGGACCGCTCACGTCAGAGGGAGAGGTAATGCACCTGTTGGAATATCCCAAATCACCCCGCCCCGCTTCCTCCGACGGACTACGTTACTGACTGTAAAAGGGGGATTTCATTGCGTCCCTTGTCATGATGCTAAACGCGTGCATGTTTCAAGTAGGTTTGTTCTGGTGGGGCTTTCAACGTCCACTAGCCGCCAGACCTACTATCCACCTCACGAAGGCTGCTGCAAAGGATCTCGAGGGATTTCCAGTCGAGTTGCATCAACCTCCGGGTAAACCCCGCTTTAGTATGTGTTCGTCCTCCGATTTTGAACCCTCGTTCATCACGCCGACGTCCCCTCCACGCGATTTTGAAAGACTTGGAGCCCGTTCAATTAAACGCCTTCGCAGCGAACCAAGGCCCAAACATTCCAACTCGACATTAATTTTCATACTGCCTCTCGTGTCCTCTCACCCGACCCGGCTCCGCGAAAAGGGATGACCTTCCGAACTCTTCGTGATTCTCCATACAACGTTGACGCCCCGAAATCGCGTGATGAGGAAAGTAGAAAATCTTCTGAGCCGAGGAAGTTGTGTGCTTTCCCAAGACAGCTTACGGACAACATACTCCAACGGTGAGTTCTAAGCCGAGGCCAAAGGTATTTAGGAATTTGTTAGTGAACATATAAGGTTATACAAATATTATTAATTTTATTTTTTTATTTGTTTTGAGCATGAGTTGGTTGCAGCTAGTCGCTTCCATGTTGATTTGAGGTGCCTCTGCGCGGCTGCCAACTCGGTAGAGTGTACGACTTTTGTCGTCAGACACGGACGTCAAGTGATTTATGGGGGTCCCTTTTCTTCCTTTTGGGTCGTGTGTCGCCACTAACTGCTTACAAATAAGTAAGTCATTGGCCTCGTGCTAAACACAGCTGTTAGAAGCAAGCAAACAGTTCTAAATGTGATACTATTTTATCAGTATCGCAGCTCTGTCCGAGCTGCTGGTTGCAGCCCCATCTTCGTCGCAATTTTAACGTTCTGGAAATATATATTCATGCAAGATCACTTACCCAAAGTCGTTATATTACCAGTCCAGTCGGGATATCGATGACATGTACATTAATCCACGTCCAGGAACTCATGAGGTAGGAATGGGTAAAAGCCCCTAAACCATTAAGGGTTCGTATTAAATTCGAAACCGATTTTCTATGTCACCCGTCTACTCGCCAGTAGAAACTATAACCATATTGAATCTAATTTTTCTAGCTAAAATCCCTACTTCCATACGCCGCCCCGTGGATAGCACGTAAATTACCGGATACTAGATTTCAGAATGTTTAAGCGTTTTTTTCTTTCAATAGGAGGTCTCTTCCTTTTCTAACTGTAAATTGATAGTTGACATGCATAGGTATTTGTTGGCCTCCACTGTACCTAGTCTAGATGTCCCTCCCTATCGACTATCCCAGAGTATCTAAGTAAGTATTTGCCGAGATCTACCCTGTTTTTATTTCCCGTAAGCAACTCTCGAAGGTTATTAGCTAGTCTTTCGTTACCCCTTTGAGTATGAGCGTGTAAAACACGGGAGTAACTTCAGCCGTGTTTTATTGCAAACTATCGATAATTTGTGCAGCGCCGATCTCCTATGGAGGGTCACCGACCCCCTCCCCCTCCCTAGAACCTTTCATATATTATTTGCCACGTTCACTTCGATTTTTTCACTAAATTATTATATCGTGTAAACCGTTAAAATCCTTCCCGTGCTCGCAAGGAAAAACACTGTCTCTTCAATTTCACAATAAATTTGGAACTCTGACTTAGCCGTTTTCGTCTGGTCATTTGATAATTATTATGGTTCTCTATTTTTTCTCCTCTAATGGCACACGCGTTATTATTAAACATTACCGTAGTCGAGTTTCATCGTTTCATTATTAGTCTAAACCAAGAGACTCCAACCCGTGAATTTAGTATCGGCTAATTATGAGTTTACCCTTTTTTTGGTTGAATCTAATTAAATTTTAAAACACTTCAATTATTTCAATTAATATTAAAACCACAACTTCACTATATTTAAAACTCTATCAGTTTAGTTTAAAGATAGCACACAAAACTGTCGCGACTTAAAGTTCTCGAAGACCGACTCCAACCAAGTTAAAACGAAAAAAGGCCCCGATTTCCTCCAAACAACGCTATTTAATAATGTTTTTTCGAATAAATCGACTTAAAATTTGTGCGACTTTCGCCTTTATGAATTCGAGGTTTCACTTCCTGTTAAGTTTAGAATTGCATAATCCCGTTTCAGGGTTTTTGGTTCCCGCCTCCCGATTTGAGGTAAACACCTCCCAACCTGCCGAGACGGGTACAGGCCTGCACTCGGTGACCTGACTTTCGGGCGCCCTCCCGTAAATGATTTTCGGCGATGTAGATTATTGCGCAAAATTATTTGATTATTTTTCCTCGTACACGTGTTGTGTCTGTAATATTGGTTGATTTCCGGCCTATAGACTAGGTGTAGCTCATTTCTATATCATTGTTTTTGAAATCTTTCCGAGAAATTCGCTATTGACATGGATAATATAATCAATAAATTATCCCAACTAACGGAAGCTTTTCACCTATTATGTCCAGCGCTTGCGCAATACAGTATCCTTCCTTGTGTGCTGCCTTCTAGCATTTGATTGGTGTCTACACGATCCGTGGGTGATCCCAGGACACATATACCTTCCTCTCGGTGATGACATACGTAGGCATTCGTTCCAAAATTTGATTCGACACGTTTTTGTAATTTCACCTACCTGTTTTGACTCTTTTCGTGATATCCGCCGCATATCTTCTGGTAATCTTTCGTAACCCATCGCTGTCCACTACCCGAGTCGTTGAAACCTCTTCCATCATGAGCTAAACTACCTTTCGGGTTTCTTTTCGATTCCTGGTCCTTTCTTTTCGGTGATCTACGCCCAGTACATCCCTGTTTTTACAGTTTGTTTGCGTCTAGTTTTAGCCCAACCCATATACTCTTTTCTCGTTTCATCCAGGAATTTCAATATATTATCCTCGTAACTTTGTTTACGCGCAAAAAAGGTCGTAAAATTTTGATCGTTAATCAAAGACTTCGTGACCCATTAACTTTTATGTCTTTTCTTAATTACCCAACTTGCATCTCCCCCGTGTTAATATAATTAGGCAATTTCGGCCAAACGTCCTATCTTAAGTTAAAATTTGTGTTCACTGTGGCCACTTGAAAGAGCACTCAGAAGTTCAGCGAACGTAAACAATTCTCTCTACGAGGATCAACTCGTAATATGTCTTCTGGACCAAAACATTCTAAACACCATCTTCTTTCACCAAACCGTCACCCCCTTTTTTCGTTATCGATGGTTGGGTATCGCTTCGTTTCTGCCTTAGAATGCAAATTTATCGTCGTTTTACAAGTGCCTTTGCACGCATCGTGAGACCGGATCCCAAGGTTAGCTCAACAGTAAATCAACCTAGAGTGTTTCGTGTCTTTAGACCGCCCTTAGTCTCCGTGATTGGCGAAAAATTATTTAATTGATTTTGGGAATGGTCTGATTCGTTGAAACCCAACGCGCCCCTTTTCAATTATTACGTGGTTAACACCTATTACCGACGTAGGTTTCTATAGTAAAGCTTCTAGGATGTCCCAAAGATGTCCATAGTCTGTTCGTTTCTCCCTATTCTCTGAACGTATTTTAATTTATATAAAAAAAAAATTCTTTACGTTCTTTTACCCCAAACAGGTCCATTACACGCTGCATGCAAAGACTATTAAAAAAAAACACTTATTAATTCCTCTATCTAATGTTTCACGTATTAAATCAGCGGTGTAAGTCGCACATGCACAAAATAGGTTTTTAGGATTTAGGTTGGGTTATTTTAATAACTTGTGCATATATTCCAACTTTCAAACATAACTTAAAGAAAAAAATGGAACTTTAATGCATTTTTTACCATCTACCACCACATAAATAGTTATTTTTTGTAGTAATTAAGTTAAAACCAAGTGCTATTTATATATTTTACGTATTAAGCTGCAGCGGAATTCGACAAGTTTATCGAACAAATGTTGAGGTTCACATCAATAAAACATAAATAATATATCAAACAGCAGGGTAACATATTAGAGAGTGAGAGTATCTTCCCAGAGTGGAAGATACTCTCAGTATCGCCCTGGTGTAAGACCACCATTCAGAATTGAAACGTTGCTTGAAATGGCTTTAGCCGTGTTTGGTGACCAGATCTGAATAGCCAGGTACTTCCCCACCTTCCTCTTCCCCATCTCCCTCCCCTCCCCAATACCCTCAGCCTCACATCATACCCCAATTGGGGATGCCATAGTCTCACTGGCTCCAGACGGGAGCAGTTGGGACTCTTGTGCGGTAATACTGTAAAAAAAAAAAAAAAACATATATATAATAGCTGCATAACATAAAATACAGTGTGTGGTAAGCCTACGCACGACGGAAGTGAAATTTTTAGTATTCTTCTCTCTCTCTTTTCATTTCATATTATTATTATTCAGAATGCTGTACATTATAGTTTTAACAAATGAACGTTTAACTAGATTCATAATATTGACATATTTATAAGTAGCATGTGATAAAAAAATTAAAAGTTATAAAAATATGGGATTCGAACCCGGATCCTGCATAACGAGTGTCGAACGCTCTGCCTCTAGACCGCGAGGAGAGGTATCTCGCGCGACGAGAACCGCGTATACAACGTGTACTCCTCAATTGACTTGTCCCGCGCCAATTTTCGTTTTCAAACACGGCAAATGAATAATATCACATAACGTCTTGTTAACACTTTATATAGGGTCGAATCGAAGATATATCGGCAGTGTGAAGTCATATCTGTCGTTTTTCAAAATATTTCCGTATATTTGTCCGTTTTTGAAAATATCTATCGTGTTTTAACAGTTTCATACCCGTATGGAGTCTGAATTTGAAAAACATTTCTTAATTTTGAAAAACTCACTTACGGCTGTGTTTTTTACTAAAAAAACTTGTCACGCACGTCTGCTAGGGTAATTAGCCGCGTTATCGGCCTTGATTAGTAATTTTAATGATTCAAAATAAAAATAATTAATCAAAATACCGAGCGACTCTACCTGCTCGATTTGTAAGCTATATTTCGACCAAAATATCATATAGGTACCGACCGTTACTTCTAGCCAATTACTCGAGTGAACACCTGCCGGTCTAGAGTCTCACTAAATGGATTTAGACATTTCGGGAGACTCTCGGTTAAAATTAACAAATTTATGTAATTTTTTACTACATTATTACAAATCATGTAGATATCTTCTTATATGTATGCCTGACAAAGTCGCAGCACGAGAGCATTTTATCACTTTTCCTCGTATTAAAAAAATCACAAAAAGAAAAAAAAAAATTGGTTAAAGCGGGGATCGAACCTCGGTTCTTCACGACGACAGTCGGGCGCTCTGCCTCTCGACCGCGAAGCTGAGTTTGGAGAGCGACCTAAACTAGGTATATAATATTAGCTAGGCTCCTATAGCGAAATGATCACGGTTTTTCGTGACGGTCATGAGTCGGTTTTACTCCGGTCCTCGAAAATGCATAACGCGCGTAAAGAAGTTTGACTTCAATAAATTTAAGTGGAAAAGGCTGTAATGTACAATAACAACAATGTAACGCTACCTTAAAATAGCTTATGCTTTAACTAGTCGAACACCGGCAGTTAGTTCAAATTAAACTTATCCGCAAGTGAAACAGATTGAATTTATTTGAAGTTAATTTTTATTACTTTTTATCAGTCGTAGTACGAGTAGTTCGGATAATTCTGTTATTAATCGTCACAAAATACAGGGAGTATCGTTACCGGATGCCGACAAATAATTCATAATATCGTGCCCAGAGAAAAATCCCATGACCGTAAGTTAATTTAATAATGATAATAATAGTTGTATTTTTTCCGGAATGCATATGTACAAGGTTATGTTCAATTAATTCGATGTTTTGCAGTTATTCCGTACCTATCTACGTTTTAATAACAGATTTAAATTGAATATTTCGACACCTAACTGTACCTGTATCGATAAAAGTAACAAATATTAGATAAGCCCATACAAATTGTAATTTGATTATCAGTTTCGTTTTAAAGATTGCATATTTAAATTACCACGAGCTCAGAAAGAAATGGTAGTTGGTAGCCTAATTGGCATACAATTCAATACTAGCCGACAACTTTTCGTTCCTACTTCACTACAAATGGCATAAAATAAAATATTTATTTCATGTACTTGAGCGCGGCCATGTTAGAGAACCTTACAAAATTATGTTTCCAGCTTTTGGAAGGATTGCTGATAAAACATTTAACGCATGGTTGAATTTTAGATATAAGCAATCATGTTCTAACAAAGTTAACAATATACATACTCGTATATATATATATATATATATAATAAATTAAAAAATAAAATATATACATATATACATATATATACATATATATATACATATATACACACAAATATTCCTCTTTAAATTTATTTCCATTAGCTTGTCAAGCAATTATCCTAAAATAGGAGAAGTGCTTAAGAAGGTGAACACGAAAAACATGAAACATAAACATTGCTCTGATAATATCCCGAATGAACGTATACAGGGTGTATCGGCACTAACCCGACAAACTTTAACCAGCTATTCCTTAGCACATTTGGAGTAAAAAATGTTATGTACACTTTGCTGTCCGGTAACATTTTTTTTCTTTTAAAAACAAAAAATAAATAAAATTTCCACACTCCGCTACTGCCCACAGTATAGGGGTAAAATAATTGGCAACGCCGCGCTACTGTCATCTCTTTCACACATATTCTGTCTCAAGTCCCGTGTGGTTCCCGCCACCCCGTCTCGTATCAGTGGTCAGTGCTGTTTTGGGAGTTCGCATGTCATCAAGTTTCTAGTTTCGTTTTTGTTTTGTTATCTAAGTTTTTACTGTTGAAATATGCCCCTCAATTATCCACCTGCCGAGCAAGCAGATATTGTTTTTGTTTATGGATTTTGCAATGGAAATTCACGAGCAGCCGTAAGGGAGTATCGCATGAGGTTTCCTGGAAGACGCGTCCCACACCATGCTACCTTTGTCCAGGTTTGTACCCTATCAATTGTTTATTGAAACTATTTACATTCATTGATAATGCCAAAAAGCGCTTTTGAAATTTAAACTGGGAACATTAAAAACATAACAAGGGGCCACCAACTTTAAAAATGTAAATTGTACTTTAGGTGATTTGTGTTCAGTGGTCACTAAACGGCGTTTTAAAAAGTTAATTAATTTTAATCTCTAATAAATGCATCATTCACTGCAATTGAATTCACTCCCTTTCTCACCATGGGATTATTTAAATTACTTGAATTCAATTTCACCCCTGTGAATCCAAGATATCAACCGTACCTAGTTAAGAAAATTATAATTTAAAACACTTTGTTATACATTTTACTATAAAAAAATGAAATAAATGAAGAGAAAACGTAAGTTTTCTGATATGTGCCTAAAATAAGTGTTCTTTAAAAATAAAATGAGTGAAAAAGCCCGCGATTGTTTATTTGACATTATTACTGAGCTGAATAATAAAAGCAGTTGTTATTTGTTGTTTTGTTTCAGATGTATCAACAATTGCGTGACTGTGGCATCGGACGGATTGAAGGCGCCGGCGGAGGACACAACATCGTTCCTGTGGCAGTTGAGGAGAGAATCCTGAACTTAATTACCGAAGACCCCACGCTGTCCGTGCGTCGGGTCGCTCTGATGATAGGACACAGGGAACACATGGCGGTATGGAGAGTTCTGAAGAAGCACGGGCTCAAACCTTTTCACTATAGGCGCTGCCAAGGCCTCATGGAGAATGACCACTTTTCCAGAGTCGTGTACTGCAGAAGAATGCTGCATAATGTCATAAGAGATGCAGACTTCATGAAAAACATATTGTTTACCGACGAAGCACAGTTCACTAAAACAGGAGTGCTAAATGTGCACAACTTGCACCATTGGGCTGAACAAAACCCCAAGCTTGTTCGGGAGTCGTCGAGCCAGGACAGATTTTCCATCAACATGTGGGCAGGAATCCTGGGAAATCAAATACTCGGTCCAATCGAGTTGCCTCCCAGACTAAATGGACCGATGTATTTGGAGTTCTTACAAGTGCAACTGGGCGAGATTCTGGAAGATGTGAACCTCGAATTACTACGGAGAATGTGGTTCCAGCACGATGGAGCCCCACCACACTATTCGATTGCCGTGCGGAACTACTTGGATGTCGAGTTTCCTGGTCGTTGGATAGGCCGTGGAAGTCCGGCCATTGCTTGGCCACCAAGATCACCCGACCTGACCCCCCTGGATTACTACCTGTGGGGGGCTCTCAAGGAAAAAGTGTATGCTAAGCCAATAGCCTCAAGAGAGCAACTGCTCGAACGAGTGATGGAAGCCGCTGCAGAAATTAAAGCAAATCCTGCAAACTTAAATAATCAAAATATAACAAGACTACACGCTTGCATCGAAAATAATGGTAGTCACTTCGAACAAATGCTCCAATAAAAAAATTAACATAAACTACATGTCCGCATTTTCATTTATTATTTATTGGTAAAATTCTCACAATGTCATTCATTTACACATCAATATTACCTACATATCAATATTTAATAAAATCTGTAGAAGAGTATGCCCGTCGGCATTCAACAAGTTTTTCGACAAGTGTGTCGAAAAGCGTCTTCTCTCTTTCCTACACACTAAATATTAATGGTTAAAAATGAGACGACTGATGCTTGTAAGCGCGCCAATACGTAAAAACAACGAAACTCGAATAAGAATTGCCAGGTGGGTTTTTTAATCGCTTTAATCTGACTTTAAACAATAATTAAACACGTAAAAATTATTTAATATAATATTACAGTACAGTACTTTGAACCTTCGCAATAAATTTATTTGATTTTAAGTTTAGTTTGTAGAACTCCATTTCAATTTAGAGATTTTTTTTATTTTAACAGTCTTATTAAAAAATTTATAAAAACAGTGTGTTTATAAACAAGTTCTGCTAGTTGTAATTATTATTACGCGTGACAGCTGTTTCACCTTCTGACGGCATTATCAAACTTTGGTAAAGCCACTTACAGACGACGTAAGTGATAACTTTCTTTTTTTATTATTCTGGCTTTATTGATTTCCGAGTAAATTGTCGTAAATTATTATTTGCTAATCCCAATATTATTTGCTAATGCTAATAATTAAGTGAAATTTTAAACAATGCAATAATAGGATTATTGCATTGTTAATTTCACTTAATGTCGTTGGTATTTCCAACTGATGACTCAGGGGTTTATTTCCCTGAATAATTAAGTATTTTGGGGTCTAATTATTATGCATTTCATTACATCCGATAATTTAAACAATTTTTATGTTGAATTGGGGTAAGTTTTATGGCTAAGGGAAGGAGTGGAAGGTGAGGAAGTACCTGGATATTCAGATCTGGTCACCAAATACGGCTAGTCATTTCAAGCAACGTTTAAATTCTAAACCTGGATATTCAGATCTGGTCACCAAATACGGCTAGTCATTTCAAGCAACGTTTAAATTCTGAACCTGGATATTCAGATCTGGTCACCAAATACGGCTAGTCATTTCAAGTAACGTTTAAATTCTGAACCTGGATATTCAGATCTGGTCACCAAATACGGCTAGTCATTTCAAGCAACGTTTAAATTCTGAATTAATTAATCAATTACGAAAAAGCGTGGGGTTAAGAATATTTTTTTTAAATTATAGTTGTAATTTATTGTCGATTTTTTAAAAAAATTGCGATATTTTAAATAAAATTTAATAATTATTGTTTAAATAAATTAGCAATCTGGCAGCATTCATTTGCAGGTGGTCAATCCAATGCAGTCATGACGTTTGTGTGAGTGCTTTCCTTTGTCTCAGTGTGTTGCGCAGCAGTTTTATATGAACCGTTTTTTGATTCATCGGGATTGTTTTTAAAACTATACATTCTTTGTACCTTCAAATTAGTGGAAATAAACTTAAGTGTGTCAAGCTGCTCGTTATATTCCGGTAATTCTGGAAGGCTTTTAACATAAGCAATAATATTCATAAATCACATTCCGCGAAGTTGTAAATAACTAAATTTATTAAAAAATATACGTTGTAGGATAGCCTAGCAAGTAACATTTTGACAGAGCACTTACGGTGATTTAAAAAACAACGGCGCTGTTCAAATAATCCAATTATTATTATTGATAAGTACCTAAGTGAGGAAAATTGTTTTTAAAAGTGCTCAGAATTATTGGACTTCGATTATAAATTCAGGAAATCTACTAATTAGTTTCTTAGTTTCAAAATTAGACTATTTAATACGTGAAACGCGTAAGAGGTGAAACCAAAGCATTCCAGAGGTGAAACAATTTAGATACAAAAATAAAACTGATGTGTACAATACAAGAAGACAATCAGTGATTCGCATACGAAAAATGTGAATAATCATTATTGTTAAATAAAATATTTCTTTTCTGGTACTGGATTATGTAATACGGGCTTCGTTCGCAGCAACACGCGAGAGTTGCGATGTTGCTTTCAAATTTTGACAAAGGATAAAACAGTGGTGACATGTGGTGAAAATATGTTTAATTAATTTTTTATTAAAAAAAAACGTTACCGGACAGCAAAGTGCACATAACATTTTTTACTCCAAATGTGCTAAGGAATAGCTGGTTAAAGTTTGTCGGGTTAGTGCCGATACACCCTGTATGTTCAAGACGTCATAATTGTTGTATATTAACATACCAAACGGTATATATTTCAAAACAGAAAAAAAAAAGTATCCCAAAAACTTTATATTTAAAAAAAAAATTATCAGAACAAAAGACCCCACGATTGTTGAACTAGATATATCCCAACATATCCATATAAATCCTCGAATGAGAAGGAAAACCGGAAAAACCCAGAACTCATATAGTCCTGAAATAAATTTCCAGAATAACGTATGCGTTATATAAAATACCCAAAACGTCTTATTGCTGAATAAAACTACTGTTGAACAAATATCACTTGAACAACCAATCCATATAAAACCTCATAATGAGATGGAAAACCCGGAAAATTCCTGGACATAACGCTATATACTTCAAAATACATATCTTATTTGCGGAGGACAAGAGATGAGAAAGACTAGGAAACTACCTACATCCTACATCTAATCTCCACGATCAATTCCAAAAGAATTGTGCTGCGAACTCAGAGGCCCTAGAACTAAAGCATGGAACGCGAAAACAATTAAACAACGTACTCAGAGGATTAGAAAACTAACATGTCACGCGTTAATATCGTCCCGCTGCAAGACAAGAATAAAAATAGTGAAATAATTTCCACCAAAATTAAAGACGAGGCTTAAAGTTGAAATCCGAAAAATAAGCCGCGAATTACCCCATGGACAATTACAATAACGACAAGACAAAACAAGACAACACAAAACATCCATTCGAAGTTCATATTCGTGTTCATATATGAACGTCGAATGTGTGCTCTTATTATATATATATATTTATCCCCTCTCGTACTATGTTGATCTCGCGCGACGGTACGCCAGGTATATGTTGATCCGTTTGCATTTGTTGATCCACTCCGGATATGTTGATCCATTACCCAAGCTGGCATACATATGTAAATCCCTACAGATCAACTTGTGTCATCGAGATTTTGCTGTAAGCCACGCCCATTTTTCGGTGCCATATACATTTTACACGATTTATTTTGTTGATCTATATATTTCTGACAAACTTGACGGCTTGCATGCGTTGTAACTTAACCGCCAATTTCGCGCGCGCTGTCGTACTTTTTAGATCCTGTTAGTACATCCATATTCTATGAAAATGACTTTATACTTACAGAGGATAGACTGCCTCACGAGTATTTATATTGAAATGGAACTTTCGCAAACGTCAAATCCATGCTAAAAAAATCTTTTGAACTTGATTAAACAAAAATTGTAAATTTAATACATCATTTACTACGTTTCGTGACTTAGCAGGGGTGCTCGGGTTCAAAGGGTGAGGTTTGTCTAAGTCATTTTATAAGAGAAATTTTGAACATTGATTGAATAAAATTTTATTTTAATGTATCTTTTACCATCTCTCCCGACGTAAGTTTCTTGTAATGATTAAGTTGAAACAAAGCGTAATATCCATAATATGTGCCTATTAAAATTGCGGTGATTAGATTGGTGAGAATTAAATTTTTCAAATTTTAAATTGAAATTGCTGAAAAATTTATTCCAATTTGTTTTTTACTAAACATGGCTAAAGTCATTTCAAGCACCGATTCCAACCAACGATGTTTTAGTATATGTTCGTCAATCAACAGGAGCCATAATGTCTGTACATCAGAGCCCTCGAGAATTATTACAATTATGTGTACCGCCGCCCCGGGAGCCATTTATTAGATAACCAATACACCTACCATTAGTCACCGCCAACGATTTAGCGAGATAGTTGTTTATTTTTTGTATTTTTTTACATCGTCTCCACACAGGAGGCCCTAAGGAAAATCGTAACCCTCAAGGCCTATGTCATCTTTGTGAATGCTGTGTTGGGGGTATTTTGAAAGAAAGGAAGGTCAGTGAGTTCTGGGAAGGAAATAGGTATGGATGGGTGGGTAGTATTCTGGGGGTCAGTGTGTTCGAGTGATAAACATAAGATTCCAACTCTCCCACTGCGTTGCAAGGCGATGCGTTGAAAGAGGATTAATCGATCCGGCCCACCACGCATTTGGTAGGCAAGCGCATCCGCCGCCAAGAACCGAACAAACCTCACCCCATAAACCCGGGCACTCCTGCTAAGTCACCAAACATATCAAACTACTTGAGGTGGCTCTCGACTAGCAATCCGAAGGTCGCGGGTTCAAATAAATTTTATTAAAATTAATTTGCACTATTTTACAATTAGTGTTTGGTTATATCTGAATAGCCAGGTACTCTCCCACCTTCCTCCTCGTCATCTCCTTTGAGGATGCCATAGTCTCACTGGCTCCAGACGGAAGTTTTTGTAAGTCTCCATATTCAAATTCGGCGGTATGATTTTTTTATGTGACACCTATCACAAGAGCGCCCCTGTCTTTACACGTTAAATACATAGAAACTATGTCGCCAACCGGTTGGGCAGCGTTATGAGGCGGGTTAAGGTAGGGGCTGTTGGAATGAATTTATTAATGCTGGTCTTAAAGAGGCGCGAATTATATGGACGAGTAAAAACAGATGCTGATAGCTCGTTCCACATGCGAGCCGACTTACGGTAAAACGAGTCGGAGAAACGACCCGTTCATACATAGATAACATCAACTTTACTGTGAACCTGTGTTCCGCTCGAGTATCACGCACGTGCACGGTGCACCGGGGATCAATGCTGCTAGCTTCTTTTAACAGGCTCTTATAAAATACCTGTAGAATAGACACAGCATACGCACATTTCGTCATACATGATTTTACTGCACATATGCCTCAGGGATTTCATTTCTACAGTATTCTGTCTACTTTCAGCCTTCTTCTGCCAATTCCATGCCTCATTTCCATATATTAGGGTAGGTACCAGCACTACATTGTGGACTGCTAGCTTCGCTTCTTTGGACAGTTTTTAGTTAGCTCCAACCGCGTCCAATCATCCATTAATTACCCATTATAACCAAGAACCCGGCCTCCCCTACTAAGTCACGAAGCGTAATCAGGAGAGATGGTAAAAGATACAGGTTCAAAATTTCCTACATAACATTATTCCTTTTGCCGCCATTTTGGATTTTTATGGTCGAAAGGTATCCCTCAACCAGTTTCTTTCGATCCGGCCCGCCACGCAGTAGATGGGAAAACGCATCCGCCGCCAGGACTTAGACAAACCTCACCCTATGAACCCGTGTACCCCTGCTAAGTTATGATTTTTTTATGGATTTGTTTTTGCGAAATTTTCGTTTCAATCTAAATACGCATACATTTCTTATAAACAATTCAAGAAACACACGTCATTTTGATTTGAAACGGTACCATCTCACAGTCATTTCATGCGATATTCGACTCTAGAGACTAATACTTTGAGTTTAATATCACAAAAGATTACGGAATCACATAAAACCTTGTGATGAACAGTCCACCGATTGCCCCTTGATTGGTTCATTTAGTAAAACCATATATAGGGACACAGATCAACTTTGTCTAATAACTTCTTACCTGGATCAACATACTACGGGAATAGATCAATATATATGAGATCAACAAAATCTTTTGAACTTGATTAAACAAAAATGTAACTTTAATGCATCATTTACTACGTTTCGTGACTTAGCAGGGGTGCCCGGGTTCATGGGGTGAGATTTGTCTAAGTCATTTTATAAGAGAAATTTTGAACATTGATTGAATAAAATTTTATTTTAATGTATCTTTTATCATTTCTCCCGACGTAAGTTTCTTGTAATGATTAAGTTGAACCAAAGCGTAATATCCATAATATGTGCCTATTAAAATTGCGGCGATTAGATTGGTGAGAATTAAATTTTTCAAATTTTAAATTATGATTGTTAAAAAATTTATTCTAATTTGTTTATTACTAAACATGGCTAAAGTCATTTCAAGCTACGATTCCAACCAACGATGTTTTAGTATATGTTCGTCAATCAACAGGAGCCATAATGTCTGTACATCAGAGCCCTCGAGAACTATTACAATTATGTGTACCGCCGCCCCGGGAACCATTTATTAGATAACCAACACCCCTACCATAGGTCACCGCCAACGTTTAGCGAGATTGTTGTTTATTTCTTATATTTTTTACATCATATCCACACAGGAGGCCCTGAGGAAAATCGTAACCCTCAGGGCCTATGTCATCTTTGTGAATGCTGTGCTGGGGGAATTTTGAAGGAAACGAAAGAGAGTGAGTTCTGGGAAGTAAATAGGTTTGATGGGTGGGTAGTAATCTGGGGTTCAGTGTGTTCGAGTGATATACATAAGAATCTAACTCTCCTACTGCGTTGCAAGGCGATGCGTTGAAAGAGGACTAATCGATCCGGCCCACCACGCAGTTATTAGGCAGGCGCATCCGCCGCCAAGCCCCTCACATACCTCACCCCATAAACTCGGGCACTCCTGATAAGTCACCAAACATATCAAACAACTTGGGGAGACCTATGGCAGAAGTGTGGGTTATCAAATAAATGGTTCCCGGGGCGGCGGTACACATACCCTCCTCCCAAATTGTGATAAACTTCTACTTTCAAATGTAAAACATAATTTAAAACGTACCTAAATGACGGCCTCCGTTATCGAGGGGTAAGGCTATCGACTAGCAATCCGAAGGTCGCGGGCTCAAATAAATTTTACTAAAATAAATTTGTACTATTTTACAATTAGTGTTTGGCAACCAGATCTGAATAGCCAGGTACTCTCCCAACTTTCTCCCCGTCATCTCCTTCGAGGTTCACAATATCTTCAGTCTCACAACAACCCCAATTGGGGATGCCATAGTCTCACTGGCTCCAGACGGTAGCAGTTGGGACTCTGGTGCGATATTGCACCAGATATACCATCAACTTATTTTACCGTACATATGCCTCAGGGATCTCATTTCTACAGTATTCAGTCTACTTTCAGCCTTCTTCTGCCAGTTCCATGCCTCACTTCCATATATTAGGGTAGGTACCAGCACTCCATTGTGGACTGCTAGCTTCGCTTCTTTGGACAGTTTTTTGTTAGCTCCAACCTCGTCCAATCATCCACTAATTACCCATTATAACCAAGAACCCGGCCACCCCTACTAAGTCACGAAGCGTAATCAGGAGAGATGGTAATAGATGCAAGTTCAAAATTTCCCATATAACATTATGCCTTTTGCCGCCATTTTGGATTTTGATGGTCAAAAGGTATCCCTCAACCAGTCTCTTTCGATCCGGCCCGCCACGCAGTAGGTATTTTTTATTGATTTGATTTTTGCGAAAGTTTCGTTTCAATCTGAATACGCATACATTTCTTATAAACAATTCAAGCAACATATATTAGGGTAGGTACCAGCACTCCATTGTGGACTGCTAGCTTCGCTTCTTTGGACAGTTTTTAGTTAGCTCCAACCGCGTCCAATCATCCATTAATTACCCATTATAACCATGAACCCGGCCTCCCCTACTAAGTCACGAAGCGTAATCAGGAGAGATGGTAAAAGATACAGGTTCAAAATTTCCTACATAACATTATTCCTTTTGCCGCCATTTTGGATTTTTATGGTCGAAAGGTATCCCTCAACCAGTTTCTTTCGATCCGGCCCGCCACGCAGTAGATGGGAAAACGCATCCGCCGCCAGGACCTAGACAAACCTCACCCTATGAACCCGTGTACCCCTGCTAAGTTATGATTTTTTATGGATTTGTTTTTGCGAAATTTTCGTTTCGATCTAAATACGCATACATTTCTTATAAACAATTCAAGCAACACACGTCATTTTGATTTGAAACGGTACCATTTCACAGTCATTTCATGCGATATTCGACTCTAGAGACTAATACTTTGAGTTCAATATCACAAAAGATTACGGAATCACATAAAACCTTGTGATGAACAGTCCACCGATTGCCCCTTGATTGGTTCATTTAGTAAAACCATATATAGGGACACAGATCAACTTTGTCTAATAACTTCTTACCTGGATCAACATACAACGGGAATAGATCAATATATATGAGATCAACATAAGTATGCCAATTTGGGTAGATCAACATACTACGGGAATAGATCAATATATATGAGATCAACATAAGTATGCCAATTTGGGTAGATCAACATAAATTATGCATCCGATTTCCATACAAATTTTGAAAATTTTACTAACAGTATATCAAATGGTTTTTCTGGCAAACTGGCAACATTGATAATTATTGTACCACTGTTGTCAATTTATTCAGATGTATTCCATAATAGCCAAGTTATATGGTGTTAAAGGTGGATCAACTTAGTCTAACAACTTCTTACTGGATCAACATAATACGGGAAGAGGACAATATATATATATATATATATATATATATATATATATATATATATATATACATATATAAAATCAGCTCAAAAATTCTTAAAAAAAAAACAAACGGAACCAGTAAATGTTTTAATAATAACTTTTTTATGATTGTAAATTCATTTCTATTCTAGTAGGGACGAAATTCTCCGTCACCAATGTAGTGTCATTCGTAACATAGAAATCAGATATCTGGTTTATTCGTGTTCTTGGCTTGGATATTGAATATCGCTTGAAGGTCGTCCTTTACTAGTTATAACATTCGGTTCCTCATTCCTTCTAATGTATGCAATTACACTGAAATTAGCTGTTTCTAAGGCCGTTAGTATTCTTTTGACACAGTTATGTCCATGTACCAAATAGAACTTACAATGTCAGACATTGTATTACATTTAAGACGATTTACAATATCGCGCAACATTCATTCATACCAGGGTATCAGCGCCGTAGATCGATAAAACTCTATATAAATACGATATTGATGAAATCCGTCATATATCCGTCAGTTGACGATATTTACGAGCACGGTCAGAATATGATTGCGACAGTCAGTAGACAAAAGCCGCTGCTTTTAGAGCGGCCTTCAAGGTGTCAGATAAGCTGCCAATATGCACAACTATTTGGATAATGTCGTTCGTGATGCAAAATAACTGGCTTATTAATGAAATAATGTGAACTAACTAAGCTCTTAGAACTGAAAGAAATCGTATACACGATCCGTAGACTTAATTAATTCTTATAAGAAGCGATCATTTGATTTCGTTCTAGCTTCAAGAAACAAAAGTTATTAGTCTCCTACCTCATGAACCAATTAATCCTCTTTTTAGTATCAAAAAGTACATGCGGACTGTCAATGTATATTAAAGTTAATTCAGGGTTTTCCAATAAGAGGTGTTATTTTGAATAGCCCGCTATTTCGGTAGATGTTACTTTTGAAGCTGTCATTTTTTGACATTTGACAAGTAAAAACTACGTTTTTAATAAAAATGGAACGATACACGCTTCAACAACGCATTGAAATTATTAAAATTCACTTCAGTGAATCAAATTCAAGTCATTTTGAGTGATGAGGCCCATTTCCACCTCGGTGGCTTCGTCAACAACAAAATTGTCGCATCTGGGGCTCGGAAAACCCAAGAGTTATTGTTGAAAAGCCTCTTTATCCCCAACGAGTGACTGTTTGGTGCGGTTTATGGTCCGGCGGAGTCATTGGACCTTCCTTTTTCGAAAATGAGGCTGAAGCCACAGTTACGGTGAATGGATTGCGCTACCGAGAGATGATTAATGATTTATTATGGCCGGAATTGAATGTTATTACGTTTACTTTCAACAAAACGGCGCTACGCGCCACACAAGCAACGAAACCATTGATCTTTTACGATTGAATATCAAAATAACACCTCTTATTGGAAAACCTGTAGACCAATTCTATAATGTCAATTTATTAGTATTTTCAACTTTTACGTAGCCGTCAATTCATAGAGAGATGCGCCAGTGTTGCTAGCGTATATCGATTTCTGAGGTATTGCTATATCAATATCGGTCTGAATATCAACAGCGCGTCCATGCTCGGGATATTGTCATAAAATCATCGTTATTTACTCCTATCTATCCGGTATTGTAAAGTTATCGATTTCACAGTGCTCTCCCTGGGCAGTTAACATAGCTAAAACCATTCCAAGCAATTTATCGATTCTGAGTGGTCGTTTCTCACAAAGTTACAGAGGTTTTCTGATCAGTATCTTCCACTTTGCTCTTTATTAGGTGTGGTTGACCAGTCCTCTAAAAGAACTCAAGTAATCAATTTTCCTATTTGGTATATCATCAACGTATCGTTTGAATCCATCTCCCATTAAAGTGCGTGTTAGAAGCAAGGCGTGCAGGCGTACTGGCGTGCAATCAATAAACCAATATCTAGGCTACGTCCGCTCTGAAAGAAATTTAGAAATCCAATCACTGACTGTGGATAAATGAAATCAAAACAGAAAAAGCGGAACGTTCGTCGTACACAGAGACAGCGGACCTACCGCGGTGGAACAGCGCTCGTTATCGCGTGTTACCAGCTGCATTCAAATACGAGAAATGCATCGCAGATGCATTTTGGGTCTGTGAAACAATCAATGCTAACAAACCATGTCTAAAATGAACATTAGTATGAAAGCTTGTCATAGATAACAGTTGGTTAAATTGTCCACATAATATTTTATTCAAATACATTTATTTGCGACATAATAGAGTAGTAGATACTAGACTAGGTATGTGCATGTTTATATATTAAATGATTTGATTTATTTTACTTATATATATAGCTAAACCAAAACGAAACGCCAAAAACCACATAAATGTAACTTATATACTAAGAGGAATAACGCGCGCAACACTTTATCACCTCTAAATAGATAAACTGACACTTCATCGTAATCAAAACATCCGATCTTTTAATAGACACTGTAACGCTTCAATTAAATAGATCTGATCTATTGATATGGTCTTAGATAACGCAAATGTCTTATGAATATTTGCCGTATCATAAAACAGAGATACAATAAGTAGCTCGTTTTGAGTTGCATAACTCTCTATGATCTTGACATTGTATCAAACTCATTACATCGTTGATAGAAAACTCATTACTATTCAAAGAAGAAACTCAGATTCCACCGGAAACAAGTAACAATGAGAAGTCGTGCTTTTTCATCCGCGCTTCGGTCGCGTCGTTCAACTATCGGAGTTTCATATAATCATCACGAGATGTCATATTATAAGTTATAGTTGCAAAAATTTTATGAAAAATTAAAGAAATATTATTATTATATCGTACTTTATTTTCTTGTTGGTTTTTATGACTACACACAGCATTCTATCGCATATTTTACATCTGTGGTTATGAGTAAACCTTCCACAATTGACATTGTAACGTAGCGTAAATTTTTATTTTTAATTAATCATTCTTTAAATTTAGTAATCAAAACCATCCCAAATACTATCCAGCAAGCTTTTATACTAAAAAATTCAAATTTACGTATTAAATCACAGTAATAAGGATGATATTTTTAACAAATCGGGTGTCTATAAAATTGTAACGATTGTTTTTTTTATTTATATCGGTTAAACTTATAGATATTTCAATACCAGAGTCACTCCGGTGTAATTATAATTAATCCAAAATATGGTTCGCAAATTTAGGGGATATTTCACTGTGCTATTGATAGCTTATCCGTAGGATAACGTATATTAATAAATAATAAAATAAATACTCGCAATAGGTAGAAAGCTCGGAAAACTTTAAAAATATAATATAATAACTATTCGTAAGTTTCAGTAGCGAATAGTTAACTTGGACTTTATGATTAAATAAATGGTAAATTCCTAAATCTAAACTATACGTTATCCTATGGATAAGCTATCAAGAGGATCGAGAAATACCCCTAAATTTTGCGAATCACATTTTGCAAACAAAGCATTCTTATGAAGTAAATAATGGTTTAAAATTTTATATGCAAATACAGTGGGTTTACAATTTGATAACTTTGATATTTTAGAAGAAATTAAACAAAGTGTTAATAGTCCGAAATAAAAATAAAATTAAAGATTTTAAACTTCGCGCTAAACAACATACTGAAAATATAAACTGAATACTTGAGCATGTAAATAATAAAAATAACGAACATGACACACACCCCCAAACACACAAGGCTAGCTTTATTATGGTGGATCATTTTATGTATTATTATTATTTTATTATATATGTCAAGAGTCAGAATAATAGAAGAGTATGTATGAGACGATGTATGAATGTGAATGAGGCAAGAAGTGTGTACTAAGACCGAGTTGTTTGGCGGTCCGTCCTCTCTGCCTACCCCTGCGGGGAAACGTCGTGATGGTTAGTTAGTTAGTTAGTTATTATTTTATTTATAAATTTATTAAATCAATAAAAATAAAACATAATTTTTTAATCGTTAAAACATTTTGTCCACAATTTGATTAAATGCTTGCTATTTTATAGTGGAAAATGTTTTTTGTATTTAAACTAAGGTGACTATACACTTGTGGGTTGATCCATGGTTCGCCTCGCAAGTGTGTACGTAGCATTAGAAAAAAATAAGAAGCATCGATGATGATAATTATTAATAACTAATGCTTTCCGTCATTCCCGTGAGAATCAATAATTCGTCGAAATATGAATAATTAAAAATGTAGCAACACATTTTCATGTTTCAATTTCAAATTTGAAGATTATTTTTGTTTACGATATCCACGTAAATACAACTGTTTTCATCCTTTAACTGGCGGAAAATGCCCCGTGAACCTGTCAGACTGTAAAAAACACAAGAGAAAACCCAATTACGCGTAGGTAGAGGAACATATTCTGACATTTACATAATTCTCTCTGAGCATATCCTTTAAAATTATACTTAAAAGAAGAAGATATTATTTCGTATCCTGGGAAAAGAGAAACACTTCAAAGTATTAAAAAAACATAAAAGTTGTCAGCATTACAAACTCACAAGCCTAATAAAACATTCAATAAAACATTCCTTTAAAACTTTCCTCAAACAATTGAGGCAATTTATTTTATTCCATGAAGAACTACAACATTTTTAGCTACTGTCACCTTATCGGAGAGGATATTAAATACGAATTCACCATTGAGCACCGAATTGACTTCTAGGTCCTGTGTGATCGTGAGAGTGAAATTTTATTTAATAAAATTAATGAAACAATTCCCATAAATTCTAAGCCCTAATAAACCAGGAGGCGGATTCCCGTTCTTGATCTTTAGCTAAGGAATATACCTATCACCATCATTTTTTCGTTAACTAGAACGACTAAGATAACAGTGTAGCATCGCTAGTAGTTAGCTAAGGATAAATATATAACGTCGATAAGTATTGTTGGCTAAGGATAAAGAACTGTAATTCGCCTCCAGTGGGTAGGAGTTTGTTTTTGATCCTACCTGAAATATCGAAAAAGGTATCTGTATTTTCATCGAATCATCGGCATAAATGAAACTATTAACTCTCTCAATTATCAACCATAAAACATTCAGCAACTTCGGTTCTAAATAATTATAACTTTTATCATCTCGTGATTATGCATTGTTCAAATTCCCGGAGCCTTGAAGGACGCGTCTAATAAAGGGGGTATAATCACATCTTTGCATTAAAGAGAACAATCATCTCACCGAGATAATGATTTTTAATCCAAGGACAATCCTATTCTGATAAAAATCACACAATGCAACAACCGGAAGATGGTGTATTTATAAGATAAGATTTGACCGTGTGGTTGGCGATATTTTGAGGTATGAACTTAGACATTTATGAAGATTATTGTAAAATAAAATAATTCGACAATTTCATTCTTCTGTTTGACGTGCAACGATTAAATCAACAACACGAAACCATTTTAAAAAAAACGGGGCAACATACATTACCTTCATAAATAATATTTTTTGTTTTTCTACCCTTTTGTCGAATATATAATATATGTGACATATTGATGTCATGATAATTGGATAACTTGTGTACCGCTGTTTTTTGTGAAAAATCAGCTCAAGGAAGCTGTTCAATTTATTATGCATTCCTAGTATATATCTAATTTTATTATTTACAAACTGATGCAGAGAAACATACTTACCTGGCAGGTCTCTTCAGATAACCATACTTTTATTTAAAAAATTTGGACTTTGCACGCAGAGGAAACTATAGTAAAAACACTGGACATTGAGTTAACATTTGCTATTGCGCCTTCTATTACTATTGACATTATATTTATTATAAGATTAGTGGAAAAGGGACATAGTTTTATATACATAGGCGGGAAATATTAATATCTGCCTCGAAGACTAGCCAAGATGTCTAAATCATAATGGCCTCTCCGAATTTGTCAACTGTCTCATTGAAAAGACCATGCATTTAATCAAAATACAGGGTCAGTTTACTATATAAAAACGATATAAGGATCAGACTGGATAACTTGAAGGCACTAGAGTTACGGTAAGCCATAAACATTAAAAGTAAAGTCATTTACAACCAATCAAACTAAATAAAGTCCGATACTTAGGTTGTTCCCTGTTGAAAAAGACCCCTCTCTTCTACCACCTACTCCTACTACCTCGTCCACTTAAGCTCAGCCCAATTTGAAGCATAATATATTGGTAACATATATTATTTGTAGATTTTAGTACAATTTTATACTTTCCTGAAGAAGTTTTATTGGACGCGTTGTTATTAAGTACTTTAAATTCATTAAATTGCAAGATGCAACTCTTTGGTTGGATGCACCCAAAATCGCAACAAAAAAATTTGACAACAATTTACTCTTATATTTGGATTAATATCAATGAGTCATTTAAGGTTGTTTTATGTACAGGTGTGTTACCTGTTGTATCTTCATGAGATCACCGTCAACTTGCCACCATCATCACCAGAAGAAGGTAATGAACTTTAAGTTGCCGGGAGGTAAAAGATAAATGCTACAAAACAACACACATATCAAATCATCAATCGTGCCGAGAATGTATTAGTTTCGTGAAGATGAATGTAGGAGATAAAAGTTTTATGGTTGAAACGAGTAATTTGTAAACAGTTTCATGTTCAATTTACATAAGTAATATGAGAAGGTGTTTCGTAGAATGCTTTATCTATTTGGATGAGACGAGAAACAAAACTTTTTAACATTTAAACTAGACACAAAATTCATGTCCAGATATCCAATAATGGCAACACTCTAATTTCATGTCCAGATATCTAGTAGGGGCAACACTCAAAATTCATGTTCAGATATCTAATTGGGGCAACACTCAAAATTCATGTCCAGATATCTAATAGGGGCAATACTCAAAATTCATGTCAAGATATCTAATAGGGGCAACACTCAAAATTACCTATGTGTGGACAAAACTGTTTAGTAGTTGATTTATTTTTCAAAAATAAATAAAAAAATAATGGTTTTTGTCTAATCCCAAAAAGGTAATTAATAATTTTTTTACCTAATATGTTTTACACGTCACCTTATTATTAATTTGAATTTAATATGTAAAACGAACAATTTAAAGTCTCGTATCGGTTTTTAGATAGCTCTTAAGCTGGCGAGCTGAAAACGTAGAATTTTCATATATAAATATTTTGCAAATATCATTAGAGCTCACCAGTCGAGAGTTAACGCTAATTTGTGTATTTCCGCCATATGATACCAGTCTGTTTATTTAACCATTTCACTTCTGAATTCTAATTCTGACTTGTTATATAAATTGATTGCTTTATTATTGAATAAAATCCAGTTATGATCTCACGGGAATATAATGCAAGCTCAATAAGCAATAAGCATCCGATATGTTCTATTTCCGTTATCTACGACACCTGTGAACCGGGAGGAAAGCACAAGTGCACCATTGGCTTCAGGTAAATGCCTCGGAAATTGCATTCTTGCATATTTGCATCGGGCCATTATCATATTATAATACGATCTTGGATACGCGATAAAAATTTACGATGAGAATAACTTATTCAATATCCACCTGTAAGTGAGTTAGGTCATATTCTAGGTGCTGAGTTTTATTTTTCTGCGAAGAATCGGTTGAATAAAATCCTTACGGTGTGCTAAATCAATTATTTAATCCAGGAATAGCTTGTTGATGTCTAACTAAATATATTAATAATATTTAGTGTGTGAACACTTGATGTACGGTTTGTTCACAACTACGATCATTACGAGAGGCGTTGAGGCGCTCGCGGGTGCCGCAGCCTTACCGGTTGTAGCCTACACAGTGTACAAATGGTATACAAATTAGACTTAGTCGGAAGGTTACGGATTCGATTCCCACAAAGCGCAATAAAATATTTTTTATATAGATTTTCAGTTGCATGGTACGTAATCGGGAATCATGCCAAACGCTCGTCCATTGTTTGTACACGGTTGAACTTTGTCACATGAGAACGGGTGGACTCGTTATTGAGTTAGTAGAGTGAGTAACAGCGCGGCTGCGGAACGATCTGCCGGCCTCTGTGTTTACTCCTTCAATCTCCTCAAAAATCACTGCTTACCAAAAGATGACATAGGCCCTGAAGGAAATTATTTTCGCTTGTGCCTCATGTTGGAGTTAAAAAAAAGTAAATCGATACCAAAATGTCACAAATCAAAGCATCAAGGTGTGGTCTATAGAAACCAAGTAAAAAAATTGAAAAGATGTCATAAAGATAAGATGAACGTCAATAGTTTTTCCAGCATATTACTCCAACCACTTTATTTAGGTACTTGGAGAAATACGTGATACATTGATGTATCCCAATAAACATATAGAATAAAAACTTTTACTGTTTCGTTTAGACTGTGGTATTTGAGATGTGTTGTTTGAGAGAGATTCAGAAGAAGCCGATCTGGATTCTTACCTCACAATGCGCGTGGCGCTGCGAGCGTTTCCTCAACTGAAACAAAAGAGGAAAGAAAATTAGTTAAAGTTGCATGTTGAAATAGTTAGAATTTAAAAAAAATAAAGAAGATTGTTTTTTCAAAAGAAGCAAACACATGACATTTTAAATAAATGAAACGAAAATACTTGGTTTTAAGTTACATTATTGATAAATTTTATTGTTTATTCATTTCGGTACCTCCGTACCATCATCAGGACAGTATATATGTGTACTTCTGTATTTAATAGCATAATTTTATTGTTTACCGATTTCGGTACCTCCGTACCATCATCAGGACAGTATATATGTGTACTTCTGTATTTAATAGCATAATTTTATTGTTTACCGATTTCGGTACCTCCGTACCATCATCAGGACAGTATATATGTGTACTTCTGTATTTAATAGCATAATTTTATTGTTTACCGATTTCGGTACCTCCGTACCATCATCAGGACAGTATATTTGTGTACTTCTGTATTTAATAGCATAATTTTATTGTTTACCGATTTCGGTACCTCCGTACCATCATCAGGACAGTATATTTGTGTACTTCTGTATTTAATAGCATAATTTTATTGTTTACCGATTTCGGTACCTCCGTACCATCATCAGGACAGTATATATGTGTACTTCTGTATTTAATAGCATAATTTTATTGTTTACCGATTTCGGTACCTCCGTACCATCATCAGGACAGTATATTTGTGTACTTCTGTATTTAATGGCATAATTTTATTGTTTACCGATTTCGGTACCTCCGTACCATCATCAGGACAGTATATTTGTGTACTTCTGTATTTAATAGCATAATTTTATTGTTTACCGATTTCGGTACCTCCGTACCATCATCAGGACAGTATATTTGTGTACTTCTGTATTTAATAGCATAATTTTATTGTTTACCGATTTCGGTACCTCCGTACCATCATCAGGACAGTATATATGTGTACTTCTGTATTTAATAGCATAATTTTATTGTTTACCGATTTCGGTACCTCCGTACCATCATCAGGACAGTATATTTGTGTACTTCTGTATTTAATAGCATAATTTTATTGTTTACCGATTTCGGTACCTCCGTACCATCATCAGGACAGTATATTTGTGTACTTCTGTATTTAATAGCATAATTTTATTGTTTACCGATTTCGGTACATCCGTGCCATCATCAGGACAGTATATATGTGTACTTCTGTATTTAATAGCATAATTTTATTGTTTACCGATTTCGGTACCTCCGTACCATCATCAGGACAGTATATTTGTGTACTTCTGTATTTAATAGCATAATTTTATTGTTTACCGATTTCGGTACCTCCGTACCATCATCAGGACAGTATATATGTGTACTTCTGTATTTAATAGCATAATTTTATTGTTTACCGATTTCGGTACCTCCGTACCATCATCAGGACAGTATATTTGTGTACTTCTGTATTTAATAGCATAATTTTATTGTTTACCGATTTCGGTACCTCCGTACCATCATCAGGACAATATATATGTGTACTTCTGTATTTAATAGCATAATTACTGTCCTGATGATGGTACGGAGGTGCCGAAACCGGTAAACCTGTTAATTATTATTATATTTAAGAAAAACCTAAAAAAAATCATAACTCTAAATAACATACATTTATAGCTTCCAGCTTCACCAGACTGAGTAACTTATGAGTTTTATTTACCTACGTAGATACTAAAGCAACATGTGCCAAACTAATTCACAGAATTGAAGTCTAACAAATTATGATAAGCATTAATTACTCGCCTGAAATATCCATACAAATTGAAAATATCTCCCGAGTAAAAATAAATGCCGCCGACGGGAATTGAACCCGCACCTTCTGATATCCGGTCAGGTGCTCCGGACCACTGAGCTACGTCGGCTTATAAACATAAGTTTATCATTATAAAATAAGAATTGAAGTCGTTATTGAAGCAATACGGCGGATTACCTTCTCACTGGCTTTGATCAACGTACAAGTCAGATGCAGAGATTTTATTAATTGGAATTGGGATTTTTTTCCATCGTTGGTTCTGGATGATGGCAAAAAAAATTGGTAGTTCGGGTAGTTCAGATTTCGTCGCAATAGTTCAGTGGTATGAGTAATTTAACCGGCGCAGCGGTTATGAAACCGCCCCATAAACGCGTTTATTATCCCGTTAGGGGATGATATAACCATTTAATATTGTACCTAAATTAACTAACTAAAGCTAAGCTAAGTGTATTATTATGAGTGTAGTTAAAACTTCTGTTGCCTCCGGTTTACGAGGAAGGAGCGGTAATGTCTGTCGTAATAAAGGACAAGCGACGGTTATCATTTGCGAAGCTATTTGCTTTTGCCTTTGATCCTCGTCCTTTGGCCACTGTGTTAAAATGAACTTTTAAATGTAAATACTGCACAAGTGTCCCAACTGCTCCTGACGTATAGAGCCAGTCAGACTATGGCATCAACAGTTGGGTTATTGTCTGACCAAGTGCATTTTTTCTTGAAAAAAAATATATATAAATTGAATTTGGCAAATGAGCGAATAATCGAAAACGCTTTAGTATAAACATAATATTGTCAATAATAATGTTTTTAAAGAAGACATAACAGCTTAAATGTGTGATACTCGTGGTACAAGCGGAAAACTGGTAAATCTGCATCACACAGGGAACTAAAAAAAAATATTTCAGCAATTATAGAGTTAAGAAATTATATGTGGATCAGGAATTTAAATCGCATTTTAAGAAATCCAATGCCACTACCAACCGATTTTTATCAAATTTGACCTAAAATCTTCCAAATTCTAACTTCGAACTCAATTTGGTATGATTTGAGATTTTCACGGCCAAAAGTATTATAGTGATTTGTTTTTGGGGTATTACGCCGTGTTGCGCTACCTCCTTCTTTAGCCAACGTTTCGTACAGCATTGCAGTGTCCATCATCAGGGCAGATGTGTAATCTAAAATAATACCCAAAAACAAATCACTATAAATCGAACTCAATTTATTCAAAACAGCTGAATCAAAAATCTATACCTTCAAATTGACTCCAAATGATCCACCAGTTTATAAAGATAAAGGCTAAAGATTATAACGTCGTAAGACTTGTAGTGGCTAAAGATTTTAACGTCGCAGGACTTGTAGTGGCTAAAGATTATAACGTCGCAGAACTTGTAGTGGCTAAAGAGTATAATGTCGTAAGACTTGTAGTGGCTAAAGATTATAACGTCGTAGGACTTGTAGTGGCTAAAGATTATAATGCCGGACCACTTGTAGTGGCTAAAGTGTATAATAGCGTAGGACTTGAGGGTAACGAAATAGATTTAAAAAAGTGTAAAAATATATTTTACTATTTTTCCAGAAAACGGATTGAATTCCGGAACGCAATTATTAATGCTATCAAATAAAGCTCTAATTCATGTATGTCGTTTTTTCACAATTTCATATGGACCCATTTAGTCAATATTACATATAATTCCCAGTTAAGCATAGAAAAAAATCAGCATTATCGCGGGTGATGAACTTGCAAAATCGTTTTATGAGAACGGTGAAAAGTCCTACGTGGTGTCGAATGGGTGAAACCTTTTAAAGACTTTCAGATAAAGCCGGATTTATTTAGGCAGTTATCAGGATCTTTAAATTTACTGCCCGCTGATCACACTATTGAGGAAAAAAGAGTTAAGGTATTGGCGAAAGAATTAAAGTAGAAACTAGTCGGAAAATGGCTAAGTTAGTTTTCAATTGCTGAAAACATCCGACCTAAACTAAGTTCTGGAGATAACACGTCATTATTTTTTGGCTCTCTGAAACTAAGTGGTATTTTTGGATCAGTTTCTGTTTACAAAATGAAATCCCCATACAATTTGAAAATATCTCCCGAGTAAAAATGAATGCCGCTTATGGGAATTGAATCCATTCTGACTGCCGGTCAGGTGCTCTAGAACACTAAGCTACGTCGACTTTTCCCAACATACCAAATAATTCAATATGTACTAGTTTTTCATTCAAATGCTATTAAATTTTTTCATCTATAAACAACCAACTTAATTTTTATAACAAAGGCTGAATTTCCCACTAGATGGCGTCGAGACATATTATATCTACATTTGTTGATATAATTTTTTGACTCTTTGACTCGAATATTATTATTTTCAATAATAAAATAACGTATATAAGAATATTATTATTGCTTATAATAATTTGTTATCCTTTGTGCTTTGCATAAAAAAACCTGGTCTTATTAGTTAATCATTGTAATAAAACACATTGGCATAAATTGTTATAAATCACTTTTATTTTTCATGATGTTTCTTAAAAATGCAGGGAAATCATTTTGAAGGGAACACAGAAATTCGTACACAGCGATAGTATCAAAAGTTTCTCGAACTAATTTGGAACCACCGCCAGCAGTCCCCTCTTACCCAGCAAAATCCCAAAGATACTGGGTGCTTAGCGACATTTATCATTTCCGTTTAAAATTAGACACGCGATTCAATTCCGTTATGTAGTTTTTGTTTAATTCTTCAAGTTCCTAACAAAAACATAATTATTTTTAAATTAAATTAATTTTGATCCATCCAGCTTTACGTATAACAACAATAAAGCAGAAACCTTTCGCCTTCGCGGTCCGCGACATCGTTAATATCCAAATGTGTAAAAAATGTAAAAAAACTAAGAATGTGTACTAAATAGTCCTTAATTCTCCAGTCTATTAAAAGAAATATCAACTCTACTCTTACCAGTAATCCTTTAATAAATGTAATATCATTTAATGTAGTGTAAAGTAGCAAATGTAAATTCAACGTCCAGTGTTTCCAATATACCCTCTGCAAAAGTCGCAAACTTTTTAATAAAAGTGTTTTTATCTGAAGTGACCTGCCAGGTAAGTGTGTTTTTTTAAGTATCTGTTTATAAATAATAAAATTAGAGAGAGCCCAGGACATTGTAATAAATTGTACAGCGCCCTTGTGATTTGTCACAAAAAACTGCGCTGTATAAATTATCCAATTATTATTAAAAATACATGATTTATATTCCTGAAAATTGACTTAATAAAATATCCCAGCGATCCTCTCAATATAAAATGAGGTAGGCATACAACTGTACAGTCCTTACCGGAAGACTATTTGTTAATGTTTCGCGAACCTGACACGTATTTTAATTTCCTCTGGTTGAATACAAAATGCTATTTAAAGTGGATGTAAAAGTTACCTACAGCCAAGACTTTCTGTGCATCAGGGAGATATCAAGGAGACATGAAAAACGCGTGCCGGGCAGACAGGCTCGATCGGCGTTAGTTGCGTGTTTATCGCAAATTGTGTTGTCTGATAAAATTTCAGAGGCTTCTGCATATTTAACTACCTAACTAACCAGCACACCGTTTCCCGCAAGGGTAGGAGGACAGACCGCCAAACAACACACCCCTTGCCTCATTCCTATTCATACATACTCTTCTGTTATTCTGACTCCTTACATGGCTCGACAGTATATTAGTATATTAGCATCCCCTACTTCTTTTACCATTCACATTCGCGTCAAATGTTCTCCTTACACTTCTTTCACCGTTCATTATCAAACCATCTAAGCGTTCCTTTCTTAATCTTGCTCATTACGCTTACATCAACCTCGCATTCTTTGTGAATCTCCGCATTTTTCACACGGTCATACACGATCTTAAGGGATCATATTTCCACAGCATTCCGTCTACTTTCATCCTTCATCTGCCGATTCCTTGCCTCACTGCTATACATCAGAGTAGGTATCAGTGCTCCATTGTGGACTGCCTTTCCATCTCTCCTAAACATACTTCCCATATGCATATTTCCACTGAAATAATCACTCGCTTCATTAATTATAATTAAATAAACTGGATGGGCCTAATTAAGTTGACAATAAAATTACAAACATTATCGGTACTTCAGGGCATACTTTTAGAGATAACACATTTCTACACCCAACGCTATAATATCAGACAAATCATTTCCACAATAATTCAGATAGAATACATCAGCACAAATTCGTACAACCGAAATTCGACAGAAGACAGCTATTCGCTCGTTGAATGATCGCTAAGCGTTTGCTTTGGACGTCCTCATTTCCATCGCATTAAATCCGTCAATAGAACTGGCTAAATATCGAGATAGCCGATCGATTTGTCTAAATATATGTTTTTAAAATAATTAACTATTAAAGATACATAGTTAAATAAAATATTCACAATCCTCCTCACTAGGGATTAGGGGTTGTTGTGTTGGTGTTTAATCATTTTTTTATGATTTCCTCAACATCATGTTTGTAGATCTCATCTTCATATCGATTTCCTCAGCTTGCTGTTGATTTCCCCATCTTCATGTTTGTTGACTATAGGTTGTTGTGTTGGTGTTATATCACATTTGTTATGATTTCCTCAAAATCATGTTTGTAGATCTCATCTTCATATTGATTTCCTCATCATCGTATTTGTTGACTGTAGGTTGTAGTGTTGGAATTACTTCATATTTTTTTAGGATTCCTCTTCTTCAAATCTACTTAGCCTAGACACAACATCGAATATGATTTGATAATCTCCATGGTATATTTAACTTAATTTGGAAGGAAATAATATTATTGTGTTGCTTAGAATTTGTGGTTGTTTTGGACAAAATATGTGTTTAATTTTAGAATGTTGAGTAGAGTTAAGGTTTTTGTTCTTGTAGTGGAGATGTTTTCCCTGAATACATTTGCAGAGCATTTGTATGACCTATTCAGTTATCAAACAAATAATATTGATTCTGCTGATAACGCCGAAAGTAAAATGCCGTACGGAGCTAAATTATTCAAACATCATAATTCACTTTGCGGACAAGGCTACAGTCTGATCAAAATTCACTCAGGGGTCGTTAGTAGAGGCTGTTTGGGGGTCAGGCTCCATCGGGATCTGCACGTTTGCTCGCAAAGTGCCGGTATGTAAGATGTAAGCCTTGTAAGGATGCACTTTACCTTTTAGAGTGAGTTAATTATTAGTTTAATGTATGGATAAACCTTAATAAATAAATTAACTCCCAATTGCTCCCAACCGTCTGGAACCAGTAAGATAATGGTATCTCCAATTAGGGTATGTTGTGAGGTTGAAGGTAAAGGAAGGAAAGGAGATGTGGTAGAAAAGGGTGTGGAAGTACCTGGCTATTCTCATCTGATCAAGAAATAGGCTAAAGCCTTTCAAACATCGTTTCATTCTTTGAATGATGATTTTACACCACGGTGATATTATATAGAGAATATCACAAATTATTACAAAAATTTAATTGTTTTAATAATAAATTTTTTAACATGTTTGCACTCGGATATATTTTGGATTAAATGTTACGTTATCACGGTTTTATTATTATCATTATGTTCTACACCATAATACCTAGTTCGGTGGGTCATTTAATAAATTAGTTTTGTTCAAAATTATACATAAAAAGCTTTAAACTTAAGAAATAAGCTTTTGAGGGTGGATTTACGCCTTAGAAGTGTCAGTAAGTCCGTCTAATTCATTATAATAGTATCTGCAGTCGAAAAGGTTCCTGGCCGTACAATATGTAATTGATTGATGCAAATTACTTTCAAAACCTCTGCACTGTGAGTCTCACAAAACGTACCTTCGTTGTATTGCTGTGGAAAGATTCACGGGATTTGAAATGAGTTAGTGCCTAGTTATTACCCATATAAAGTACGTACACTATTTACCAGCCGCTGAGAGATACGTTGTAACCTTTTTTCATGTTACGATTGTGGCGTATGAGATAGTGAGAGAGTTTACAATGCAGCAACCAGCGGTAGTTACTTTAAGTGCTCGTAAACAAAGTAGTCGCTCACACACTTTCATTGATGTGTATCACCGCCCACGTGAACACTCATTGCGACCATTGCGGTACTTATTCCAACTATGTCGTATTCATTATATCGTAATAGGACACAGACGCAATCAGGGCTGGACTTGCCGGACAACATTTTTGCCAAATTGCAGTTTATTGTCAATCAGTAAATCGCCAATGTTTCTTTGTAAATCAGGATTTGAATAACGAAAAAATCATAATTCAATCATATACGTCTTAAACTAATCAACCCATGAAATCAATAATGTAACAGCTGCAACCTACATGCACTTGTACTCGTATTACAATGAAGTTATCTTTGAAATCCATTGTCTAAATTAAAGGTTTTTTATAAATTTGCATAATCCGCCTACCGACAGGATGCTTATGGCGCATACTACGCCAATCAAATAACACTATCATCACTGCCATGTTTTCCTGGATGGAATCCCCCCTGATGGCCCGACAGGAGACGGGAGATGTTCAAATATTCTCCATAAACGGCTGCTTGTACACATTTTTCCGCATTTTTCGAGCCTATCTATGTGTTCCATTGATGTATTATACTAATTGTCTAATTTAGTCTATGATGTGTTCTTATTATTTGTCTATTTTTTCAAAATATGGAATGTATTGCATTGTACTACGCCTGCATACATTCTGGAATAAACTCTTATTATTATTATCAATTTACAATCATTTGCACAAGAAAGCCATACTCGTCAGACAATAGAATAGTTTAAAAAATGGTTAAACTGTTTCCTTTTTGTTTTCATTTCAGTCATCGAAAATACGCCTGTTATGCTGCGATTCGTTTCGATGGTATTGATATATAAGAAAAGTCTATGCATTAATATATTTAAAAGATTCGGCCCGGTGCACATGTCCCATCTGCAACAATCTGACGCTAGATACAAAGTCTTTTCCAATTTTGTACTTCAGGAGCCAACAAAGCAATTTGAATCCATTTTAAATACAAACTACGAGATATTTATAAACCTACTTTGTACGCGCTAGGTTGTAATATGACACATTGAGAATTTCAACAAAATATTCGATGTCATATCTTGTAATTCCAAGATTCAAAAGCTTGTAAATAGATTTTGTAGAAGAAATCATATAAATTATACAACTACAAAAAGGTGATTCATGAATCAAAAGAACATTGTTATTATTTACCTTAGAAAACGGAATCAAACCTTTTCTACGTTAAGATCTATACAAGAATACGTATTACTACATATGTGTAGAGAGAATTTATGATGTGTGGAAAATAGCGTTTTCTATTCGTCAGTGAAAGTAAAATGAAAAAACACACTGGGATTAAAAAATAAATCTACCATAGTTAAAAAAAGGTAGTCGTTTACACTTGGCAGTTTGCTTTATTATTTTTGTGCGATATCGTAAATCATTTTTTAATTGTACAGCCAGCCGGGGAGAACCGCCGTTTCAGCTTCTGATTATCTCGCTTGTTGCTCGTTGGTTGAACGGTGAGTGCTTTGTGAAACTAACGAGGTAGGAAAGAAGTAGAAGTAATAGAAGAAGTGTATTTCATTAGATATGTGTATTAATGAATTGTCAGACAATTATGGCACGATAAAAAAGCATGTAAACGGATAGGATTTGGAAACGACAACAATAAAATAAGGAATTGATTGCAAGTTAAGAACAATTTGACTGATAGCTTTCGAGTTCTTCCACATCATTTTTTTTTCTTGCAATAAATATGTAATATTTTTCTGGTTTTCACCATTCAAGTATATTCTAGGTCATCAATTCAAATTATTGAGAGAGGGAAGGTGAATTCATATATTAATTTTATTTAAATTTCAAAATTATCTGGAAGATTGGATTCGAGTTCAGACTTACAAAAGATGAGATGTTGAATGTAGGGGAGTCAATTTTAGATAAACTTTGATAGAAGAAAGGATATTTTTTCAAAGAGGGACCACCAAAAAGATGTGATCTAAAGTTCTAACTTCTAAATAACGGAAAGTACAATCTGGGGGAGTCAATGTGAATTTTAAAAAGGTGATAAGGAACGGAAAAATATCCAATTATCATTTAAATAAGTGAGGAGATACCTTTTTTGGAAAAATGAGGTAAATGTTGAAACAACGGTTTTGATGTGATAGCAGGCTCCCTTGGATTGCTAGCAATGTGCCAATACTTCACCATTGTTTAGGGGAAGATTAACGCGTTACGAAAAATTTATTTTTAATGTAAAAATAGGACATTAATATATTTGTTATGCGCTATGTTATTACTAATTACGCCATTAAAGTATATTAAAACCATTTTAATATGTAAATGTCAACATTTTTCATTACTAAATTCCACTAAGAAACATAATATATTAATATGTATATGTCAACATTCTTCATTACGAAAGTCCACTAAGAAACATAATATGTATATATCAACATTCTTCACTGCGAAATTCCACTAACAAACATAATCAGCCTATCAGCCTATAAACACATTATTATTAAATCTGTATGTCAAATATGAACTTGGCAAACATTAAACGGAGTATGCGAACTATCTCTACTACTCTACAAAATACGTTTAAATAAATAAATATAATAATACTTAGTTTATATTATAGTACTTAACTTAATATTATAGTACTTTGTTTAATATTATGATACTTGACTTAATATTGTAATACTTAGTTTAATATTATAATACTTGGTTTAATGTTATAATACTTAACTTAATATTGTGATACTTGGTTTAATATTATAATACTCAACTAAATGTTTTTCTATTAGACTTTTTGTCGATTCTTATCCTAATCTTGCGTAATAGAGATTGTTAATTTAAGTTACATAGTTTATAGGCTAATGTGAACAACAATTTCATCCTTTTTTATTCAATTGATTTGGAGGATATCGGCAGATCATATATTTTTATTTCATTTACTTAAACTTCATGTTACCTACGTTTCGTAGACTCTTGTTTCATGTTACCTATATTTTGTTAACCTAGGCATTGTTAAATCTTATATTTTATGTAATCTGTATATTCTCATATATTATGTAAACTCTTTATTGTTATTGTATTTAAAAAAACATAATTGCATTGTATGTAAAAGCCCTCTGGGCGTTTAAATGAAATAAATAAATAATATACGTAATATGTATATGTCAACATTCTTCATTACGGAATTCCACTAAGAAACATAATATATTAATATGTATATTGTATATGTCAACATTCTTCATTACGAAAGTCCACTAAGAAACATAATATGTATATATCAACATTCTTCATTACGGAATTCCACTAAGAAACATAATATACGTAATATGTATATGTCAACATTCTTCATGACGATGTATGAATATATTTTTATTTAATACTCTGAATTTACTTTCATAACATCTGAATAAACTTAATGCGTATTCAAATGTTCGATCATTTTGAAATGTTAAACAAAACAGACTGTTCTCATCAATATGCATGTCAATATTTTCTTGTACCAAAAAACTTGCATGAAAATACCTCGAACCCCGCGGATAAACATTCTTCACTTTCTCGTTTACTGGAAATTCAAATACCTCGTGCAATTTTATACCAAGCTGGATTATTTATTCCGCGTCTGTTCTTCAAAAGTATGCAAGCGAAGTCTTGCTCAGAATTTCAATAATATACTCCATCGGATATTACGAAACTTTGGTTTTACATTTTACAGAAGCGCGCCGCGACATGTTCAAATTGTTCAGTATTTTCCTTTGCAGGTAAGACACCTCTGCAGTCAGGAATTTGATATAAACCTTTCAACATGGGTTATTGTCAAATAACATCTCACATCTGTACCCCTACCCCTAAACCGGGAGCTTTTGTCATATTTTTGGAGCAACACGAGTATATTAAAGGATAAACAGCGGCGTTCTTTGATGCCTATTTTTCAAGATTTTCACGGCCAAAAGTATTTTTGTTATTTGTTGGGGGTGTTATGCCGTTTTGCGCTAACTCCTTCTTTAGCCAACGTTTCGGACAGCATTGCAGGGTCCATCATCATTAATAGAGACGATGGAGCTAAGCTCAATAGTTCTTGGTATCCGGTAATTGACGGTTACACCAGAGCTAAACGAAGAAAACCACTTTAAAAATTATACGTTAATGTTAGCTCAGAGGGTTGGAGCTGGCAACACGGTATCACATCCTCATACATATGCTCACATTTCACCACAACTTCAAATAAAACATCTGCCCTGATGATGGACACTGCAATGCTGTCCGAAACGTTGGCTAAAGAAGGAATTAGCGTAACACTGCATAACACCCCAAAAACAAATAACAAAAATTTCAGAAAGTGGTTTATTTTCCTGAGGGAAAGACCGTGAATTTGTCTCTTGCCAATAATGGTTATCGTTTTCAATATAACTCATTTAAACATAATTTTAACTAAGCATTAACAAAGAAGTAACCTTTGTGATGTGTAAAATATAACATTTGGACAAGGTTGACATTTTTCGCATAACAGCGGAACGTTTCTACGACTCGTTCATGAATTCGACAGCTCGACTGTGGAACGATTTGCCAGCCTCTTCAAAACACATGTTCACTCCTTTCTCTCCTAAAAAATACCCGTCCACACAGCATCACCAAAGATGACATAGGCCCTGGGGCAATTATTTTCCTTAATACGTATTTTGTAGAGTTAATGTTGAAAAATATGTAACAATAACACGTACGTGCATGTTTTTGATATAGCCCGGAAAAAAACTTTCACCTGTCTGAAAGTTTTTTTCCAAATGACCATAATTTACGAATTTTTTTCAGATATGAAAGAGAGTTTACTCCAATATCTTGGTCGCATCATAAGAAGTATTAATTACCAGATTATCTATTTGAAAATTCTGGAGAATATTTATGAAAACGTAGAGAAAGAGGTCATACTTCGTGGCTTCGAAATTTATTACAGGCATGGTAAGAGAGGGCACCAGAAGAGGGAGAAGGCGGAAATTTAAAAAAAACACAATAATTTAAAAACAATTATAATTGCAGACTGCGCAATTATTACGGCAAAGTTCGTTACCTTGGTAGTCTCGAAACACTTGTAACAAGTTAGTGCTCCAAGTGGTTATGAAACACCGCTGTAGACTATATATAATATAACTATACGGTCAACTAACTTTAGGAAACTCTAGGTAACTTTTGTTCTGGGAAACTGACTTCCACTGAGTGGTCAGCTTTCACCCCTGGCTCCAAGTGAGGGAATTCAGATATAGCGAACGGAGACGGATCTCAACTAGTAAGGAAACTATCTAGGAGAACATAGCTCTATTCTCAAATTCCTAGTAGTGGGCTGCTCTTACCATGATTAGTTTGTAACTAATTGGCATTCATAAGATACTGGAAAGACGCAGACTGGCAGAGCTGTAATAACGGCACGCAAGTGAGTCTACGATTTTAACGAATACAACGGAGCCTGTCACATTATACTCCTTAAGGATCATCGTATAACATCAAATTTCCCCGATGAAAGATCATCAGAAGAAGAAAGGGAGTGTATTTAAAAAACTGCAAAATTATCCTTTATCATTTTAAAAACCACAAAACACCAAAGGTTTTTCTTTTTCTATCAAGTCTTTCATGATAAATCCATTTATTTTATATCACTCTAGTTCCGAGAAGTCAAGGACGCTCTAAGAAGACATGTATTACATTAAGTCATTAACAACTTAATTGACAGTTCTGTCATCAATGTCACTAAAATTACATGTACCGACTAGGAACACAAGACAAAATGTAACATTTTCTGCAACACGTACACAACCGTCTTACAATCTCACTAACTACTCGTAATAGGATCATGATCTGGGCAACAAGTTTAGGGGTACTATTGATATTTATACTTACTTCAATTGCGTAATCTATACCAGCTCTTTGCTGAATCCCACAAATAAAAATTATAGTAGCGTAGGTAATTTAGTTTTAGTGATTTGTGTTGTAGTTTTAGTTTTTATTACTTTTCTGACATATTGTTTCATATTTTAGTTTTACATTATTTTACCGTTACATATTTTACTAATATTATTTCATATTCATTTTACTGTTATATCATGCTTTGAAAAAATGTATAATTTTCGATAGCTCACCAGGTATATTCTGTTAAAATCTTTGTAAAAACCCGACTGGGAGAAAACCCAAAGAAAATAAAAAGAAAATAAAAATACCGCATGCTTCAAAACCTTTTTGTATAATATTCGGTAGCTCATTAAGTATGGTCTGGTTCTTATAATATATGCAAAATTGCAGCTGTGCGTAAAATAAAATAAAATAAATTAATGTACCTATAAGGCGACGTGGTGTGGCGTTCCATTCTCTCTTTCACATATTTTATGGTAAGATGGCGGAAAGAGCTGATGGGTCATGAAACTGGCCAAATTAACCTTCGTTCCTTGCAAGAGCGTCGTCCCTTCTTGCCATGCTTGCTACGCATGAGTCGGTTTTACCGCCCCAGGCGCGCCAAAAGATGTTTCACATCAAAAAACATTTTCAATGTTCGAATCGAGTCATCACTTATACGGCAGACGAAGTATAATTTTATAATATAGGCAATCTTCGTGTTAAAATTACGTATAATAAAATTTACGTCGCATTACAGAATCTATCTCCAGGCTAAACTGCATTGGCGTAATGGCCCCATGTAGGAATAGTCGGGATCTGCTGAATTACGCCCCGGAGCTGGAAATTAGCATCTGTTGGTTTGAGCCCGGGCTTTAGGGCTCACGGGCTCAGGGGCTCGAGCGAGCCGCCGGGGCTCAAGCGCTCCGCACCCCTGTGGGACCGGGAGCTAAATGCCCCAGGTATAAAGAGCGATTAAGGGATTTAACTAATTCGTGCGCTAGGTGCAGCGATACGGATCAAGGCATGAGAAGGGTGGTGGGGGTATTTGTCGCGCTCTATATGTGGAACGGGCGTCAGTCGGTTAAAAAAATCACCCAAAAATACAGCCATTTTGTCCAATTGTTTTTTTTTCCTGTCACTATTATCCGTTTATTCTGACAAAGAAACAATTTTCGATCATTTTGATTTAAATTAAAATGACAGCACAAGGTGAATTTACAAATTATTGAAGAAAAATCTATGTTGGTTTTGAATAACGCAATTCAACGGGTTTCATAATTCTTGCAGTACCTGCCCACTATAAACTATTTCCGATTCCTAGTTGTGACCGTTAGGTTTTTATTTTCTGTGTCTTGTTCTGTTTCATGTTTCGTTTAGTTTTCGGTCTTATATAAACTTAGGTACAATGTTAATTTCACTAGAAACTATACATTTGGATTTCTTTATATTGGTCTATCGTAATCCATCACCTTGACACGCTGATCCCCAGATTCCTACCCACCCCTCCTACCTTTTTCCTCACCTTCCTTTCTTTTAAATAGACCCTCCGCACAACATCCCCAAAGATGACAGGTCCGGAGGAAAATACTTTCCCTGAGGGCCTCCTGTGTGGGGTGGGGTTAATGTAGAAAAAAATAATTCTGTGTTTTTTTAGTTCTTTTTTTAGTCTGATGAAGTCTTCATTGTATTATAGTTTGTCTCTTAGAGTTAAAATCATTCTTAAAATCTTTTGTAGATCAAAATTAAAACGTTCACGGTTCATAAATATTAACTTTTAAATTTGTCTCATTGCTCTATTCTGGATTTTTAAGTTTTTTATGATACCTATCTGCATTACTGAGAAAGAAAATATTTGAATAATAGTGTAATACTTATCAAAATCTAAAAGATGTACTAAAAAGACTATTAACTGTGTTCACTGAGAAGAGTAATTTTTTCATATATAAATGAAGATTAGTATGTACCGACCTATTAAAATAAAAATAAAAAAACATGATAAAAACCTAAAACTGTAAACTGCCTGTTCTTTTTAAAACTTTATTCTAATAGGTTGATACATACTCATCTTCATTTTTAATCATTTCCATTATAGATACTGCAATTTAAAGCATTAATGTATTTATTTATTAATTTGGAATTTCACACATATTTGCTACGAGTTATATGGTTCCAAGTTAAATTATACATAGTTAATATACGTATTGCGTAAGTCCTTAATATTTCTTGTTAATTTCGTAGATGTGAGATAACAAAGAATACTAAATAAGGAGGAGGTGTGTGGAGAGTGGAACATTTTTTTTATTTTATTTCAAAGCTCACGAATGTAATTGACTGTTAATGAAAGTTTTTACATGATAGTTTCAAATAGTTTTATATTTTGGAAAAGAATCATGAAAAATGTCAAGGTTTAACAATTTTTCGTGGTGGGTATATATTTTGTGATTGCGTGAGTGATTGGTGAGTTATTTTCATTCATGCATAAAGCGCTGCCATCTCGTAATGCATTTAATTACAATTAATAGGATGCTAATGGCCACAATGAAGACTAATATTGAATTAGTTGAATAATTTAAAGGCTAGCATATCCGAGTTAACATTTATAATCCCACAATATTTGAGGACATCATTAAAAGCAGTAATTGTAGCTTGTGCTGTATTTGATAATCTAGTTGCGTAAGATCTATCTCACGCTTTTACAACTTTGGCTAAATTGTTCGCTTTTGGGAACAATTTAAGACAGAAATCGTAGAGAGAAATATAATATAAAAGGTTTCAGAAAGATAAAACACCACGCTATGTATTCAAATCTATAAGTTAACAACAAAAACGACACCTCTATGAAACCAAATATTCCAGACGTAATTTAAAAGAAGTTAGGTAACTTCATGAATTTTTTTAAATTTTTTTTTTATATGAAAGGACCAGAAGGTTAGGCAACAAAAACGTTTTTAATACATTTGTCTAATAAAATGCTTGTGATTTTATATTCTTTTGTAATCAGTAATGTTCAAAAAACGTAAAATGGGTAATTTTTCTTTTAATATTTGCATTGAAAATTTTTATATTTAAAAAAATATATGTTTATTTTATTAATAACATTTGAAAGCATATTTCATTACCTTTCAATAGTTTCTAGTTTTGGGATTCGTTCAAAAATATTCAATTAATTTGGAAAATAAGCGGAAATACTCCGATCTTCAAATAGTTGAATAAAACAATATTTATAACCACGAAATTTGTTGAATTATAAAGACCGGCCAATCATCATCAGGGTACATATTAATCTGAGTTCGATTAAACAGTTTAATTTGTACAATGATGATGCTTTCGTTAAACGAAACCGGTCGATCTTGATAAATTAAACAAATTTAGTGGTTATAAACAAAGTTATTGTTTTATTTCATTCATATTTCAAGAATGCGTTTGATCTTAAAAGAAGTTTATTGTGATTACATCAGTTCCTACCTTCTTCTATTGATCGAATCAATTATTTCGCTTTTGAGAAAGATTTTTATATTTATACATTCTCAAATCCTTCTACTATGTATAAATATATGTTTTTAACATATTCTCCCGTAGGAACAACATTCGGTTATGTAAATCTAAACACGAACCTGTATCCCAAAGATTTTCCAAAAGCGTATTTTAAATTAAATCCCAACCTCATTGACTTGCAAATGTGTAAGCCTTTTACGATGTTGGCTATGACCGAATGCGCAGTACGATGTACCTAATAATGTTAAATACCGAAAGATAAAATTTTAGCGAATGCATACTTAGGTATATTGCTTTACAATAATATTTTATTTCATTTAGTTGGTTGAATCACAGAATTTGAAAAATTTATCAAATTATTCAAGTTCTGTGAAAGTCCTATTGAAGTTCTGATCTTGGTTGTCTCTTTTCTCTGCCCGTATGGCCAAAAATATACAGTGAAGCCAGCGCTTGTGCTACTAATTCAATGTACATTTCAACTGATATGGGTATTACTACTATCAAGCGTTTCAATTCTGAATGGTGGTCTTACACTCTGGAACGTGCAGCAAATATACTATATATTAATTCAAATGAGTAATTTGTCAAATAACACAAATTAATCAAATAAAATTTGCGCATGCCGGGATTTGAACCCGCGACTTCCAACTTGCTAGTCGAGAGTCTTACCCCTATACCACAGAGGTCGTTAATGTAGTGTCATTGGCCCGAATGGATTCAATTCGCCGTGTATACAAATTATATCAATTCTAAGAGGTTCGTTAATAAGCCAGTAATTTTGCGTAATTAAATCATTTGCATTATTAAAATAGTTGTGTATATTGATTGTCTTATCTGATACTGTGAAGGCCGTGCTAAAATTTGTACATCGTTGGACGGAATATTTCTTATCAATCGTTGACCGTGCTCGCAAATATCGCCAACTGAACATAGACGACGAATTAAGTAAAGATGGTATTGGCATAGGGCTTTATCGATCGTCCGTGCTGGTATATATTTTGATGGCCATAGATGCGTATATAAGTATAATAGTTTCTTATCGTATTTGAAATGTGACGGCTATAATGGTTCTTTAAAAACTCCATTAAAACATTTTTTTAGCTAGTTATTTGTCATTGAACTATGAACTCTACGCTTTTCTCCTGATAAGCAATTCATTTATCGTAAAATACCATTAGTCATCCGTGACACGGGTCGCACAAAACTACTTATAAGTTCATATAAAAAAAATCCCGCCGACGCAGCCTAAAACTTTATAGTTTTCCGCAGATTTAAATGAAAGATTGTAAATTGGGCTATCTTACTTCAAACGCCACCTAATTCATTACCATTCCTATCTTCCAGCGTCTGATTATGCCTATTATGTTACGCATTGTTTCAGAACAATAACCTCTATCCAACCGTGGCAATCAATCTACCTTGGATTGATTAAATTATGCCTAATTATGATAAGCTCAATTAATTTCCTATTATAATTACGACCGGCAAGCGACCGAGAAAAAGTGTTAAAAAACGGTACAAGTGTTAATACTGACTAAGCAAAAAGATAATTAATTACATTTAAGTTCGAAAAACTTTCGTCAGTGCTTCAATTTTCGTTTTATTGGATGTTGTAAAAAAAAGGGTTTGTTATAATAGTTATTATGGGTTACAAGAGATAGAAAGGCTGAAAGAGACATTTAAAGATGGGTAATTGCTGAACTGATGGAGGACTAAACGCGATTGGCGCTAATTCATAAAATGTCCAAAGAAGCGATGCTAATAGTCCAACATGGAGTGCTAGAACCTACCCTGACGTATCGCAGTGAAGTGTGAAATTGGCAGAGGAAAGAAGAAATCAGATTGCATGATTAAGAAAGGGACTCTCAAATGGTTTGAGAGTCCCGAAGAAAGAAGAACGAAGAAAGGAGTGTAAAATGGAAATGTAAAAGGAGTGAATGTTAGAAGAAGTTGGAAACGCCCGAGGAAGGCATGGCACGATCAAGTTGGCAGGATGCTTGAGTCGAACAGTCAGAATAACAGAATAGTGTGTATTAGACGATGTATGAATGTGAATGAAGCAAGGAGTGTGTGGTGTGACCGAGTTGTTTAGCTGTCAGTCCTCTCTGCCTACCCCTGCGGGAAATGGCTTGATGGTGAGTTAGTTAGTTCATATTATTGTAGAAAGCAATCACTTTGTGGTTTGACATATTTAATAAAAATAAAACAGTTATTTTGTTTAACACCATATTTTTTTATTAATTTATTGACCGACCGGTTTCGTTTAGCTCAAACATCATCGAGGCGAAATTTAATACTAGTATAATATAGCTATTTATATTTATAGTTAGTTTAGTTTCAGGTACCATCACGCCATTTTTCAGTGAGGGGGAGATGGACCTCTCTCTTGAAGACACTTATTTCTTGACAAACATTATTTCTCTCCTCTTTCGCTTCTTCTCGAACTAAAGTAATCTTCTATTATTCCGACTTATTTGATCATTATTGGCAAGTTTGGATGTATGCGGACAAATCACACTTTTGGAGCAGGTAATAAGTATAAATATTCTTTATTGAAATGTTTTTAATAATATGAATTAGAAAACAGATGATACATGTATCACAAAGCTAGGTTGCTCATAATGCTCATAATATCTTGGTAACATTGCAAGTCATTTGGTTTTTAAGTATTACATAATAATTATTTGGTGTTATATTATAGTATATTAAAATAATAGTAAAGCGTCCTTGAGGTAAAATTTTATTAGTAAAACAAACATTGAAAATTGCAAAAAATCATAAAAATTTTCGATGGTAACTTTGAATAGGGTTTTTAATCTTGTTTTTTTTTAGCGGACTAAAACAAAATGTAAACGTAAACAAGACAAATGATTGTTTCTTATAGATATTTCGCGAGGACATCACTGTCCTTGTGTTATTTTTTTTTTATTATTTGAAAAAAAGCATACACATTTTATTCCCATGAGGTGAAACTCATTTTGGGATCATTTATGCTGTACACTAGATTTGGATAGTATTTCATCAATAAAATTCATGTGTTTGGCAGTCATCTAAAATATTTAAGATGAGTTCAAATAACATTTATCATATGCAATTATTTTGTAAATATTGACCTATTTATTCATTGGCACTCGTGTTCCTCTAACATAAATATGCATGAGGACCTCTATATCATGTTTAAACATCGCTTCAGTTGGAATGTTGACCGGTGACATTACCACCAATAAACATTACCACCTGCGCGGTATTTCCTCGATGTGCCCCGCCTGGTAATATATTGGCTGCAGCTATAAACTGAAGGTAATTATTCAAATCGAGGACACCATTGGTCATGGGACGGTTAGATCGATCACTTCCCAACCCCACTTCCTCCCACCTCCCACAATGCCCGCTTGACCCGGTGGGATGCATCATGCGTTTTTATTTCCGTGTTGCATGGCCAAAGCATAGTACATATTGTATACAAACTTGTATACAAGCCAATATATTCAACATACAACAAGTGATTGGTAAACATATGCGCTCTAGTCCCAGTTATTACAGATTCAAATACCTACAAGTTTCTGAGTACAAGACACTAACAGACTTACTTATAAAGATTCTCAAATAAATTTTCAAAACATTTTCATTGCGCGACCAATCAATATTTGTCAAATCATCCAGATTGTAAAAAAAGTCTGTAATCACCGTCTTACTACGATCGTAATACGTTGCTATTCCTGCTCCTGGTAGTCAGGCGGTTTAAAAATCTGTCAACTACTAATACTGTCGTATTACTGCTGGTATACGCAGTACGCATGCGCGTGATTATGATTAACTTTTTCTACTAACCCGTTCTTATCTCCCCATAGTACAGCGGTCGGGAAACCGGCGTAAATTACCCCAAATAGGGTAAAAATGTTTTTTTTTGGGGTAATAAGGAATTTTTTCTAGTTTGCTATTTCATAAACGTGTTGGTATTTAAGCATTTATAATCTTGAAAAGCTTCAGATCATTTGCAAATAGAGTGAATTTAACATTATGGAAGCAGAAGTAAAAATCAATTATAAATATAATAAAAAGAAGTGGGCCTAAATGAGAGCCTTGAGGCACTCCTGATGTTACTTTAAATTTATACGAAACTTTATTATTCAATTTTACCTTGAGTTTACAGAGATAACTTTAGAGCCATTTTAGGAATGATACACGTACACCAAGGGCGTTTAGTTTCACGAGAAGAATATTAATATTTACTTTGTCAAAGGCTTTTGAAAAGTCATTATATATTGAATCTACTTGTGTACGAGACGTGAAAGCTTCACAAATATAGTGATCATATAATAGAAGATTGGTTGTGGTTGATCGGCCAGTTACAAAACACATAACCTATACATATATTACTTTTTTAACATTTTTTTCCGCGCGTAAACCGGTAAAATGTTGCTTATTTGGCCAATAGAAGGTTTCATGGAGATTAATATTATTACAGCTTTTGTATTTCGTCAGCTCACAGCCTGTATTTGTACATTCAAGCCTACATTAAAAATAATCAAAAATAAACATGCTTTGTAGGAGTAAAATGGTGGTTTTATTTATTTACTCTAACTTTGGATAATAACGGTGTGCTTCATGTAAAATCACGTACAGGATTTACAAACAGCATTCATAATAATTAGTTGAGCAAATATTACCCTAACATAATATAGCGCTATTGACATTCGGTTAGAACATTCAGAGCAGAGGTCGACAAGCGTTGAAGCTGTAGGTACAAGTTTCTCTCCAAATGTTGGTAATCCGGTTAAAACGGGTTTGCAGGCCTTTTGAATGAATCAACAGGTTTCCTTACAAACTTTTAGTAAATTACGAAGTATGACATCATATAATCATGACGAAATGTGAAAATATTAGAATTTTTATGAAGACGTGTTCCGATATAGTGATAATATATTTATAATTTGCTAAAAGTTTATCAGGAAACCTGTTAATTTATTCCAAGAGCCTGTAATCCCGTTTTTACCAATTACCAATATTTTTTACCGGAATTTTATACTTTCTGTCGTTATTTTACTTTTGTTTTTGTTTAAATTATTTCTAGTATTTCATAATGTGATACGCAATTATTGCGTATTGTTTATTAGTAGCGTGGATATCTATATAAATAAAAATGTTAATGTTAGTTTGTTTTAAAACCAGTTCCATCTGTTGGACAAACATACAATTATTAAAAAACAGCGCCATCTGTTTGACGTAAACGTAAACGCGCCGTTGTTATTATATCTGACTGGCTGATCCACAGCAACTCGAGGCGAGGGGACAAGAAGTCAATAAATAAATATCAATTTTTACAAAGACGACTAAATAAATATACTGTTAAAATCACTGATGTAATATTAGTCTATGGTGTCTTGTCTAATATTAGTCTATGGTTAAAATATTATACAGGATGGAAACGAAAATCTCATTCACATTTTTTACTCCAAATAATGTCAAGAATCACTGGTTAAAGTAAGTCAAGTACGTCCCTTAACACCCTGTATTATAGGTAGCTAATTTACCCTCCATGAAAAATCACAAGAAATTGTAATTCCTATTTTTAAAAAGACAATTAAAATAATTGTCTGTTAAAATATATTCCATTTTAGGTAGGTACCTAATTTATCGCTTGTCTGAATCCTTCACACAACTGATTCCAATTTTGAAAATGACACTTAAATTCAAAGTAAATTTGACTAGACAACCGAAATCAGTATGTTTGATGAGCTTTTCATCTTCACAATGTTGTTTTCTGTGACATACGAGTTGATTTGAAACATCATACAGATTGCTGGAGTAATTTCACCCCAATCTCCATGATTAAAGCCGATGTATGTTTGCTTCCAAATCTAAATATGTATAACATATCTTATAATCTAATTAAGAAAACAGTATTAACAACTTATGTATATATGTGCTTATAAATAAATATTTTTTTATTATTTTTCGGAATAACTTATTGAGTAAAACCTCAAATTATAATATTTAAATATTGAAGACAATATTAGTGATTCTTAAACGCAAATCTGAAACAGAAAAGTCAGAAAAGGAAACGGTCACATCTGGGACTCGAACCCAGGACCCTTGTCTTTCCGGGACAATGCTCTACCAACTGCGCCAGATGTGACCGTTTCCTTTTCTGATTTTTCTGTTTCAGATTTGCGTTTAAGAATCACTAATATTGTCTTCAATATTTAAATATTTTTTTCCTTATCTTTAAATAACAATGTACAATAACCATTAAAAAAAAATTAAAATCCCAACTTACATTTATATAAGAATATTTAACCAATACACATAAATACACGTACCATTTAAACATAACCACGTAAACACCTCAGCACAGGTTCTCCCAGTGAGGTGTTCACGAAACATATAACTTTACCCACCACAGTGTCACCTACTCAAACCTTCCTCACACCCAGCATAAAAAAAACACCATATTAACAGTTTTAAATTTATGTATTGTATAAAAATTTAAATATTTGGTAGACACTGTAATATATCTATAGAAATAAATAAATAAATAAACTCTCAGTGCAAAGTTCTATGCGAACATATTTACAATCTAGTTTAGATTATTTTTATTTTACAATCTAAACCTGCTAAACTGCTTTTGCAGTTTTTGTTGTTTGTTTTTGGGGTGTTATGCCGTGTTGCGCTAACTCCTTCTTTAGCCGACGTTTCGGACAGCGTTGCAGTGCAGTACAGTTGCAGCCTGATGATGGACACTGCAACGCTGTCCAAAACGTCGGCTAAAGAAGGAGTTAGCGCAACACGGCATAACACCCCAAAAACAAACAACAAAAATGCTTTTGGCCGTGAGAATCTAAAAACTTACCTGCTTTTGCAGTTTGTCAATTCAATTATTGAACATAACAATGAAGTATACGGTTTAAAGTTATCCTCGTCGAACAATATCAATGATTATCCCTAAAAAAGTGAATATTTACTCTGGAGATATCGAAGAAGTCAAAAGATATCTCACATAACTGTATTATATCGCCAAATATTGACACTATCGACTTGGGAGTGGTTTTACTCGATTCAGCATGATGTAAACATAGTGAACGATACCTCACTCGACATACTTTGGTAAACATGTATCTTTCGAAAATTCTCCCCTCCCCCAGAGGGATGTTCCACCACCTTTTTGAGCGGACTCTGCGGATCTTTATTTATACTGCCAAGAATGTAAGAATTTTGTCATTTATCAAACCCTGTGTTACCTACACTATATCTATTTCCGAGACACCACCTAGATATTATCTACAGTATATACCTGCTACCTACTCATAAGCCAACACCAAGCCGACTCTTTGCCTTTCCCTGGTTTAGAATAGGTATATAAAGAATAACACAAGAAGTGCCTTGCGGGTGTGTTTCGTGTTCCAAATATGTATAAGCCCAATTTTTGCCTATATTTCCATACAAAGCTGTGTTTCACCATGACTAGGAATTCAAATGGTATCGCGATATACAATTTCGGGCAACTGTTTATACGCAGCCTAAGAGAGAAAGACCGCGTTCTAAATGGTATAGAACCAAAAGGTACAATAAACAATGAATATAGAACAATGGCACATTTGTCTACATTCAAATTTATATGGAAGGCGCTTCTACCTGTCTTCTTTATTCTGTGGAATAACGGGATAATTTCTTTGGCAAATATATAACGATAAATTCACCAGCCTGTTCAAAGTATGATGGGATATAATTAATGCAACGCGACGATCAGCGACGTTAGAAACGAATAGCGAATTGCAGCAAACCTTCAAAGTCAAAGACTGCAGTTTCCCCAAACATAAATTTACATAACAAACTAGCAATAATATTATTCCGAGAAGCTGTCGAAGCGGCTTTAGTAACGGTAAACGCAACGTGCAAAGGATTTATTCTATTGAATGCTTGTTTTAAAGTCAACAACTATTCAATGTAGGTAACAAGCCAATGTCAGGTATCAGTGCCCCTTGACAGGGGAAAGAAAATAATTGTTTTCAATAAGATTCCGATGGGTTCCTTTTTCGATTGATCTAATCGATTAATCGATTTGATTTAAATACATGAAAAATTAATTATTTTGTATTAATATTGTGCCTCAAATGGAAATGTAAAGCTCAGTGTATTAAATCAGTTCGTGTTTCCTATGTTATGGTAAATTCCTCTTGTAATTTACTTCAGAGCTTTGTATCAACTATACTGTTAAACAAGGAATACAAATGTGATAATATAATTACCGTTTGTGCAGAGGTTTTGTGATTGTTGTGTCTCGGACCCAATCGTTAATCAATATTAGGAACATCACCAGATGTCGTCAAGTGTCCGATTTACTTTGCAAATCGCACTCACATATTTGCGTAGCTCGTAATCTCGTTAGAACCTTTTGGATTTTTTTCTGGCCTACCTTTAAGAAGCACAGAAGCCCGTCTTCATTGTTCGCCATCTGCTATTCAATATACTCATTACGATTTTTTGATTCGTTGTTGTCTGTTCCCAGTTCGCACCGTTCGCAGTGACAAATCCGCTAATTTATAAAAAGGTTACACAAGGAATAAAAATTTAAACTAAATTTTAAACCATGCATAAAAAAATATACGAGAGAATTTCATGGTCAAAGGCCATCATGCATAGATCATATCTGGTGTAATTCTAATGAAACTGAAAAAATAAAAACAATTATTTGGAAAAATAACATTACTGATCATCACACATGTATTGTAGCTTTTAAAACTGACAAAATAGATGTGAATAATTACTCCCGCAATAATTTCCCAAAAACTATTATTAATTACGAAAAATTACAACAAAACCTTAATATTGAAAATTGGGAAACTGTTCTATCCTCCAATAACACCGACTTATGTTCACTAAATTTTGAAGCAATCTTGAATAAGCACATCAAATCTTCCTCTTCCATTATAAAATACTCTCCAAAAACTAAATTTAAAAAATTAAAACCATGGATCACTCAAGGAATCATAATTTCAATTAGACATAAAGAAAAAATTTATAAAGAACATAAAAAGTTTCCAGAAAACTATAAACTATACGAATACTTTAAAAAATTCAGAAATAAACTATGCCACATTATTCGGAAAACCAAAGAAGATTTCTATAAAGAAAAAATCAATATTGCTGGCAACAATAATAAAAAGATATGGCAAACTATAAATGAAATTATCAATAAAAAACCAAAAAAATCTAACATAAACAAAATCACAGATATTGATAACAAACTTTACGATGTAAACACGGATCCAACGAAATGTGCAAATATTTTTAATAGTTATTTTGGGTCAGTTGGTGAAAAATTAGCACTCAAAATAAAAAACACTGATAATAATGAAAAATTAGCACTTAAAATAAATAACTCTGATAATAAAGATCTACCGTCACCATCCAATAATTGTAACAACTTGAGTCAATTTCAACGAACTAATGTTGATGAAATTAAACAAATTGTTAATGAATTAAAAGGTAATTCTTCCCCTGGTTTTGACAATATTTCTGTAGAAATACTTAAAAAAAATTCTGACTCACTCTGTAAACCATTGGCTCACATCATAAATACAAGTTTTGAAAATGGCAACTTTCCCTTTACCTACAAGAAAACTATTATTTCCCCAATTTTTAAATCTGGGGACCCCAATCTAAGTAGTAACTATAGGCCAATTTCTCTCACCTCAAACATTGCCAAAATATTTGAAAAAATTGTAAAAAAACAAATATTTAAATTTGTTAAAGAAAATAATATTTTAAATGCACATCAATATGGTTTCAGAGAAAATATGAGCACTCAAGATGCTATCGTTGACTTAACATCTGAAATTTATAAATCTTTAGATAATAAAAAAAAATGCATTGGAACATTTGTCGACTTAAGAAAAGCATTTGATAGTATATCACACTCTAATCTTATCTCGAAACTAGCGAAAATTGGTATAACTAACAATGCTTTAACGTGGATTGAAAATTACCTATTTAATAGAGAGCAATTTGTAAAGTTAAATGGCTCTCTGAGTGATTCGCAGACCACAAATTTTGGCATCCCGCAGGGAACTGTTCTAGGTCCAATTCTTTTCATCATTTATGTCAACGATATTTTTAATCTCTCAATTATGTCTAAACTTATTTCATACGCTGACGACACAGCAATTTTAACTGAGGGATTAACTTGGAATGAAACCCAAAGAACAGCAGAGTTAGATATAAACATACTAAAAAAATGGTTCCATAAAAATTTGTTAACACTTAATACTGAAAAAACTTTTATAATACCTTTCACCATTAATAAAAATTCATTCCCTGATAATTTAAAGATAAGTATACACTCATGTAGTTGTAATAGAATTTCAAATTTATGTAAACCTGACTGCTCTGTACTTACTGTTAAAACTAATGTAAAATATCTAGGTGTAATTATAGATAGTAACATAAAGTGGAAATTACAAATCAATGCAATAGTAGAAAGATTAAGAAAATTATTGTACATTTTTCTTAGAATACGAAACATACTCAATTTTAAATTATTAAGAACCATATATTTTTCACTAATTCAATCAGTATTACAATACGGAATTGTTGGTTGGGGTGGAGCATTCAAAACTTCTCTCTTACCTTTAGAAATCATCCAAAGAATATTAGTAAAAATAATTTTGAAAAAACCGTATGATTACCCCACAATTAGATTATTTCAAGAATTTAAAGTCCCTTCACTTCATATTATTTATAAAAAAATAACTCTTCTTCAAATACATAAAGATTGTTTCAACATTGACAACTTAATAACTTTTTCGAACAGCAATAGACAAAGTATTCTTGGCTCTATAATTATCCCGCGCTGTAACACCACCACAGCCCAACAATTTTATAAATATTTTGGTGTCAAATGGTTTAACCAATTACCTCTTAACTTAAGATTGGAAATGAATTATAAAAAATTCAAAAGCTCAATAAAAGCACTATATCAATAGCATATTAAAATCGTTTATACTTAAAAAGACAATATAATCTCTCAATTATTATTATATTGAAATCCTTTTCTCTTATTTCTTATTCTTATCTCTTTCTTTCTTTTACATCCTTTTCTCTTTTCTATTTGATAAAATTTTGTTACATATAAAATTTTTATTATGTTATATTAAAAAATAAAAATTCTTTTCATTATCATTACACTCTCTGAAAAAATATGTTAAATTACTATTTACACGCGTTTCTCCGCCTTTTTAACACGAGCATTTGCTCTAAAAAAAGGTGTATCACGATGTACTGTAATAAAAAGAAAATAATCTTAATGTAATGTAATAACATGTAATTGTAAATTTAATATTAAATAAAAAAAAAAAATAAAGATCCAGACCAAGAGAACAATATAAAACCGTGATTAACTATTTCGTGTTTATAGTGGAGGTTAGTTCTTTGGGATTACGCATATCAATTTCTTCTTGTGCAACAAACCCTCTGGCATTTTTACATTTCCTTCATAATTTAAATATATCAGTCAACTATTAACACTACGCAAATAAATTTAAATAATGAATTATTACTAACTATTTGTGGAGATAAAAGTACAATACTTACCTGGTAGGTCACTTGAGATTAACACTTAATTAACATTATGTGTTTATTAGCGAAATTTCTAAACAGGATTTAGGATATAATTGGAAAATTGAATATAACTGGACTTTCTCTTACGAATGGTATATTTAATTTAAGGGTATGACAGCTTAAAAAGGTAAGTTTTTAGTTTAGACCTGAATTCTGTTGGACTTGTTATGGATCTTAGTTCCGGAGGGAGTTTATTCCATTATTGCTTATTGCTTATAATAATGTTTTATCCTTTTTGCTATGCATAAAAAACCTTGTCTTATAAACATTAGTTTATCATTAAAAAAATAATAACTATCAACACGTAAATTGATATTAAAGCATAAATTATTATTAATATTAAAGTACTAGTTTGAGAGTAATACGGAATTAATACAGAAAGAAATATTAAATGTAAGCAATCATTGTGTTATTGTGGGAAACTCGGGATAGGGGATCCGCGGTTCGGCGGAAACGTGATTTAGTAAGCAGTTTTTAATTATAAAGAAATTATGGAAAGCCACAATGTGTTTTCATTTTACAAATACGCAAATATGCTTTTTATTTAAATAAACAAAAAAGCGCATAATTGGCTGCGGGAACTTTTGTTTTCCCTCTAATGTAACGCTTCCGGAATACTCTTCGTCTATCGCTTTGCTTTAAATTAAACATGATGTTTAAGTACGTACGTAATATTTGCACCAAGTATGCAAGCGAAATATTAAGTAAACAGATCCTAAGTAGGTACTAAGTAATAATCTTCCAACTAGTCCCCGTATCGTGTAAGCTGCTGGTTACATACTCAGACCGTCCCAACTAACTTAGTACTTTGTAGAGATTCTCGTGAGCTGACAGTGCCGGATTTAGTATAAGCGCAGATAGAATGTACAAAATGACCCAAAAATAGTGCCAGTTGGAAGTCCAGAGGTAGAGCACCCCTAGGGCTACCCAAATTATTCTTAAAATCTTAACTTACAACAGATGATTGGTCACAGAGACATGAAATTTTTATTGTTCTTTTTTTGCACAATTTTTTTACTGAATGAATTTTAATTCATTGAAGCAGTTATAAAATACAGGATAGTAAAAATAAAATATAAAAACACAAATACAAAAGGTGTCCCACACATAAATGAGCAATATTTTTATGATTTAAGATTTTTTAAATATTAATATTATTAAATATTAACATATATATATATATATATTGTAAAGAGAAATAATATTTAAAAAATTAAATTAAAATGATGAATAAATTGCTTGTGTCTTCTTAAGGGAAGGAGGGGGTTTATACTACCTGCAGCGGGCATAAACTGTCAATGGTTCGACCCTGCATACAGCAGCCATTAGTAACTGAACCAGTTAAACTCGTATCTAGAAAAGCAAGCAAGGTTATGATGCTGATTATGTGTCAGTTTTTGCTTCAAGCATTCAGCTACTGGCGCTGCATAAACGAGTAATACTATGATTCCACATCCAACGATGCTTCTCTCCAAGATAAATCGCACTTTATGACATTAAATTATACCGAATCAGGTTTCTAATCTGGACATTAACGTTAGTGTCACTCCGCGTCAAACTTGAGTCGAAAACTAATAAAATAGTTGCATTTGGTTTTATAGTAAAAATAAAGGGTAAAATTCGGTTTAGGGGAGTCACTCGAATAACCGAAATTGAACTTGATTTAGACTAATTTAGGGCTGGGGAATCCGAATCTGTAAGAATTAGGTGGGGGTCGGCACTATTAACGGAGTTATAGGGTCTTGAAATTTCGTACGCGATACATAGAAACCATGTTTCATTTATCAACTATGACTTAAGAAAATCAAATTAATAACTATTTAATACTTTGAAATTTCAGTAGTGCCAACCAAAAAAAGAAAAGTGTTGCCATATAATAATAATATTTTTTTACAAAATAGGTTAGGTTTTTAGTTTGGGTTAGAGTAGGCAGAATAATATGGGGAAAAAGTATTAGAATTAAATCACAAGCCAGTCTATACAAACCTAGCGTAGCCCACAAACTACTTGAAAACTGGGATATAACTCTAAAGGGAACGCGAGCAGGCGTTATTAGGGGCAATTTTTTGTTATAGAAAATCACAGTTAGGTTAGGTTATATATATATATATTAATTTAATATTTACAAGATTTTAAATAATAAACTACAAATCTGGCAAATGATATTTTATTTTCAGAATTTTTCATGCATTGATATTATTATTATATGGCAACACTTATTATTTTTTGGTTGGCACTGCTGAAATGTCAAAGTATAAAATAGTTGCTAATTTGATTGTATTTAATTCATAATTCATAGTTGAAATAATATATAAAACATGTTTTCAAAGTGTCGCGTACGAAACTTCAAGACCCTATAACTCAGTTAATAGTGCCGACTCCCACCCAATTCTTACAGATTCGGATTCCCCAGCCCTAAATAAGTCTAAAAAAGTTTCGGTTATTCAAGTGGGAATCTTTAACCGAATTTAATATATAAAACATGGTTTCTGTGTCGCGTACGAAATTTCAAGACCCTATAACTGAGTTAATAGTGCCGACCCCCACCTAATTCTATCCCAGCCCTAAATTAGTCTAAATCAAGTTCAATTTCGGTTATTCGAGTGACTCCCCTAAACCGAATTTATTCCAAAATAAAAGTAACTATCAAATACTTATCCTGTTTATATATATTACTGGCGCAGATCCGTGAAGAATCCGGGGATATTATAAATGTAGGATTTGTTAAAACATTTGCCTAGGATTATTACGTGTCAAAAATAATTAGAAAAAATAATAAATTTGCAATTCGAATGAACAACGTTATCAAACTTTAAAAATCGCTATCCTGATTTATATACGACAAATATTCAAACAAAATTAATTCACATTTCAAATATAGAATTATTAAAATAAAATAATTTTGGTTCCTACTTTAGCACTTGCCTGAATGATTTAATACTTTATTAAAAGTTCATTGAACTTGAATAATTTTACGCATCACGCACCGACAACTCTTGAAGTGTTATAAATATAAATATTATTTCTAACTGAAATTAGTAGATTTGTATTCTCCCTCCCCACTTAACTCTTCCCCTCTGGATATTTTGCACTCTTGTGCGGTAATCACAAAAAAATGTATGAACAAACTTAAAACATAATGTAGGCTACAGACGAGACAATACCGTAAAATAAATCCAGAATCATAACGACGTAAGTGAAGCAGCCATGTACAAAAATATGCGACGCGCGGCTCTAGTGTATTGATCACACCTGCGGTTGAATTTTCTCTATAAAATCTGTAAAAAAATATAGACGTAGTCGTGTAAAAGCAATATTCGGCGCGCGGCTCAGCGTAATGGATGGAATAGATGGTCGACTTTACCCTAGCAGGCCTACAAAATCGATCTTTCCATGAGGTTTATTTTTTTTTTATTTCTGATGAACGTATTTCTAAAATCTCAAATGTTTCTAGAGGGATCTCTCGGGAAGTTACTAATTCATAGTCTAGAAAAATAAAATCTGGTACTTTCTGTTAATTTTATAGTTTAAAAACATTTTATAAAATTTTCGAACCGTTTTAGATAAAATATTTTAATGATAAGATTCTTGTTTTATTAATCTTAAATATAAATAACGTTCAATAACTTTTTTGTTGTCGCCTAATTGCATCGTTTTAATTATTAAGCTTGTTTAATATTACATTAATCATTTCTTTTAATAATTTGAAAATTACTTCGTGGCATTATTTTAATTAAATTTTAAATAATATCTTTTAAAGCACCGATTAAATAAGTTTATTAAATGGCGGTTAAAAAAAGATAATTTTTCACTGTTAATTATTTTTTTATCACGATACAACATAAATCGTGCACGGTGACAGTTACCGAAACATCGTACGTCAACATCGAAAAGGAAAACTTTTCAAAGTTTGTAAAAACTTCTATTTCGAATTTAATAAAAACATATTATAAAAACGGCTTAGGGGAATAATATGTACATATAAAAAATTAAAAAATATATGTGTACATTATTGTCAAAACACTGATACATAATTTTTTAAATTACATACAATACAAAAACACATATTTATCACCTCTGAACACAATTGTCAATTCTGTATTAATCTGTACTTTATTTATCAATGCTATCGATTATTTTCTAATCATTCAACTATATTATAAACTTATAAACTACCCTTCCCATTTTTTCTACCTTACTACTCCTGTGGTGATCTGTCTTTTTATTACTACTATCTGGCTGTTATTTACTTTACCGGTTTGTTTTATATTAAATACTAAATTATAATATGAACTAAACTTGTCAATTTGACTGGCCTAAAACATGATCCATTCCTAGTTGGCTAGTCAAAGTTTCCGCATGTTTTATTGTATGATTTTTATGTGAAATAAATTTATTATTATTATTTCCTCCAAGGTTATAGGTACGTATTTTTTAAATAGCTTTAAATTACAAATAAAAATCTTTGAAAAATACTAAAACCTTATAAATCCTTCCTAAATCGATAAAAAATACATGCAAGAGGCTCTTTCTCAAAAACTTACTCGACAATCTGAATAATTAAAACTTTGTCGTCAAGGTTAAATTTCTATATTTGCCATTACGAGTACCCACAGCCGAACGACATCATGTTGGTAATTGATCCATTCAAAAGCAAATGACCATCCAGAGGTACGGCGAGAGAAGAGTGAATGTATTCGGCCTTTGCAATAATGACCATACTATTTGACATAGTTAACTTTTCAGGCATACAAAAGAATAACCATAGACGGCTGTTTTTTATTGTTATTTGGCTGTTCAAATGTTTTCAAATGGGTTTCTTCAAACTTTTTTTTACTATATAAAGAGAGATGCAAATTGCAATACTTGTGAAAAATAATGGACTGTGCATTTCAATTCTCAACGTTTTTGAATTCCTGAACTTTAAAAACCAAAAGAAAGTTTCTATAATTTCAGCATTCGGACGTGTTGTCGGCTTGGCGGAAAATAGTTACCATTAAAAAGTTTTACATTAAAATATTTGATTGGTTTCTGTATTTTATATTCGTGATGATTGTGTGTAATGAAAATATTCGTTGTATTTTCATCGCTCGAAAGAATGATTATGTCAGAATTTTAATAAATTTGCGTTTGAGAGAAAACCAAAAATCCGTATATTCTTAGTGCAACTTTATCACCACGAATGACACAAATACAGGTAATAGGCATAAAATCGCTTGGCAAACAGAGTCTTGACTAAAACGAAGTGGTTTGAAACGCAAAAATGGTTTTTATTTGCTTTAGAAATAATTTTATAATAAAGAAAAACGTTAATCAAGGAAAACTGTTACAAATAAAAATAGCTATCGAACACCATTTTTAAAGATGTTTTTTTATACGTTCTTAATTTTATATTTTAAAAATATGTTGTGTAGTAGTTTCTGCTTAAATTTTTCATGAAGTAATGAACAATTCTATTTGAATTCTCAATTAGGGAAGCTATAGTAAAAGCTTCAATTTTTCCATTTTGGTATTCACAATGTTAACCATTTCTAAGTATAGATTATTCGGATTAAAGATTTCACCGATAGCTTCGCCAAAAATAAATTGTAAGACTTAGGTAACAACTGATTGTTCCAAATAAAGCCAAGGTCATGGAATTTATTTCGCACTGACCTTTTCAATATCTATGGTGATGACGCCACCGACTGCAAAGTTAACCATGTCAAGTAGTACCTGAATGTTGCCAGGTAAGCTGGTTAGCCGGCAGCTTAATTTGAATGAAACAGACTGGATTAGGGATTAGGTTCATCCGTATTATTTACTTAATTTGTCTTGCGACTAGCCACATAACGTATTCGGGGCTGAAGTATCTCACCTTTATAAAGCAGAAGTTTCAAACGTCAAATACAGGAGGCACAATATTAAAACAGCACATTTTTTTAATCTGTAATTTTAAAATTAATTCGTGACGCTATTTACAACGGGGTTCGGTAGAAATTATGGAATATCACACAATCTGTCTTGGAACAAAAACCTTATTTTTACTTACAATACTAAGCTTTTAAATTGTCTAAGTAAATTGCCGTTTACTTTTCGTCGTCCATGGGGTGCCAGACCGTGAGGAACGGAATAGCTTGGTGCATCAGGCCAATGATGTTGGGGTATATACCGGTTTAAAACGGAATTGCAGGCCGTTTATTATTATACTTTTAGTATATTCCTAATATTTCGTAACATGTGTTTATGAACCTGCATTTATCCTGATAATATACAATGACGAATGCGAAAATATTAGAATTTTTGTAAACATTTGTTCCGACATCGCGATAGCACATTCGTGTTTTACTGGACGTTTATTAGGAAACCTATCAAATCATTTGTTAAAGGCCTGCAATCCAGTTTTTAACCTGATTTTAAATAATGTGAAGATATTCTTAAAAATTTTGCATTATTTTACATAAGCAAGTTTTGTCCGTGCATCCTCAGCTTAAATGAATGTCTCAAGAAGATAATTTTTTGGATTTATGGCGCAGTAAAAAGATTCCTGGGTCTGCATAAAACGTGCATCTTCAACCGTTCTTGTTCTATCCGAGGATAAAAAAGAAATTATAGGATGATTCAAGCTGAAAGTCGCAATGAAAAATATTATTTTATTTCGCTATGAGTATATTGTGATTGGAATGCCGTTCACCATACAACCAACAATTCAATGCCAACTACTTGATCGGACCGGTATTCATATAAAATTTAACACATTCAGTGTCTTGATGTGGTCGCCAATATTTCGATGACTAAAATCGTGCAGCCGGAACGCAGTTACAAAGATTTAAGAAATATTTTAGATAGATTTAAAAATGTGCTAAGTAACAAATACGACGATAATACACTTTTATTAGGTACCTTTGAATTGCATTATTTCAAGAATAGCCAAAATTTTCAGAAAGAGTTTTTTTTATTCGACTTTTATGTACATAGATACATTTTTGTGTACATAACATTATGTACACAATGGTTATAATAATCTTCAAAACATATTCAATTACACTAAAAAACTGATACAGTTATAGATTAGTGCACATCTCCGTGTATATATGTTTTTAAAGGGAACTTTTTTAAACGTGTTGACAGAGCAAGAACTGTATATAAAATTAGTGCGAGAAGCAACTACATTAAATGGAGCATGAGGTCTAGTGTTGTATTTGATGGGTATTTTATTGGTGTTCTTTGTATTGTTTCAAGTGGTAATAATGATGATTTATAAGAAGACCCCCAGCCAACAAACCCGTTGAATGAACTAAATAGGCAAAGTAAATATTTTTTTAATAAGTTCTGTGATGTGCAGTATTTCTCCGTTTAAAAAATAATAAAATTACCTTTATTATTCTTTCTTTAATTAGGTATATTTTAATTATCTTTCATTATAACTCCGAGAAATTTCATGTTTGAGTTACTACATAAATCAATACAATTTGAATCACAACTTGTAACCCAGAAGACGTTTTAACTACAATAATCCGTCTGTCAAAACAACACTGAAAAGGGTACTGATTATAGATAAAGTAGTCCCAGAGAGAACTCGTGCATACCTCATCAACGATCGTCCTTTTTAGTAAGAAAACGGAAAAGACAGAAGATATTAATAAAAGGCCTCCGTGGTCGAGGATTAAGGCTCTAGACTAGTAAGCCGAAGGGCGCGGGTTCTAATTCAAGTAAATTTTATTTATTATTTTTTTGATAAATTAATGTTTTTAAGGCAAGATTTTATTTATGCATAGCACAAAGGATAACAATTATTTTTATAAGCAATAATTTTTCGCCTGAAACACTCATCCACATTGAAAAAATCTCCTGATAAAAAATACATGAAATACAAAAATGTTACAAGCAGTAATTGTTGAATGAAACACTAGCATATATTGAATAATTTCGCGGGTAAGAGATAAGCCTCCATAGCTCAGTGGTCAGAGCTTTCGACCGGAAATCGAATGGACACGGGTTCGTGTCCCGTTAGCGTCATGTATTTTTTATCAGGAGATTTTTTCAATGTGGATGAGTGTTTCAGGCGAACAATTATTGCTTATAAAAATAATTGTTAAATTTTATTTGATTAATTTGTGTTATTTCACAATTTATTCAATTAAAATATTATATAGTATACTTGCTGCACGTTCGAGAGTGGAAGATAGGAGGCCCTGAGGAAAAAAAATCCCTCAAGGTCTGTGTCATCTTTTTGGATGCTGTGCAGAAGGTTTTCTGAGGCAAAGAAGGAGTGAACATGGGTCTTGAAGAGATCCATGTTGTGGGATGGAGTAAATACACAGCTGAGATGTTTAACTCAATAACAAGTCGTAGAAACGACCCGTTCTCATGTTACTGATGTCAACATATATTGGACACGCATTTGGCGTGCTTCTCGAGTATGTACCAGTGCCGACATAGTTTAAAGCCTTTGAAACATTACGCTATATTATGCGCGCATAATTTGGGCGTGGCATATACCTACGTTGTTATATTTATTTATTTATTTGAGGAACATAAACAGTCTTAATAATACAATATACATAAGAGGATAACAAAAAAACAGACCAATTATTAATGTTCACAGATAGATATTCAGAAACATAAAACTAACCTGTAAACTAGAATATTTAAAAAAATAGAAAAAAAAGCAGAATAAAGCAGCAAATAAAAAATATAATAATACGAATGTAAATTCAACAAACGATAAACCAATAATATGCCTGCAATAAACAGCAATAAAATAAATGTGATTATAACTATACTTAAATAGACTTGGGTTGGAACGGGAAAGGGGAGGAGAGGGATAAGGAAAAGTTGCCACGTAAGTAATATTAAAATATTATTTTTTTTATATTTTTTTTATATATACAATAATATTATTATTGGGTTTATAAAAACAGTTTATTTTTAAACAAGTTCTGCTGTGTAATTATTATTACGCGTGACAGCTGTTTCGCCCTCTAAAGGCATTATCAAACTGTGGGTAGCCCACTTACAGACGATACATTTATATTATTTCTAGGTAGGTATTTTAATTTCAATTACTGATTTCTTAATTGATTTCTGTGTAAAAATTTAGAAATTATTGATGGTTATTACACTAGTAAAGTTTCCCCAATTAGTGTAATGTTTAAATTTGACTGAATGTCTTAATGTTAGTTATTCCCAAACGATGACTCATAGGGTTATTTTAATAGTATAATTAAGTACTTCAATGTGCACTCGTATTTGCACTAGGTTTGAAGATATCTAGTAGGGGTGAACGAATTATATTGGTTTGTTCATTAATTAGAATAGCTTTCGGATTATTAGAATTTTTGTTAATTTCTAACTGCTCTAAAAGATTCAGTTTACGGCCTTTATTTTGTACGTGTAACGGAGTTGGTTTATTATTATCATTAAGTGAGTGATTTTCATCTAGGAGATGTTTGGCAAATTGAGATTGTATTTTATTATTATTTTTAAAAGATCTTATATGTTCTTTGAACCTAGTGTTAAAGGACCGGCCCGTTTGTCCAACATAAACAGCGTTGCATTCGTCACACTGGAGTTTATAAATGCCACTATTTTGTAATTTGAGTACCTTACTTTTTGAGTTTTTAAGAGATGATCCATACGTCCCGTTGTCTCTTTTATAAACGCCCCAACGACAATACTCGCCAAAAAACTTAACTTTCTTTTCAAACAACATACTAAATTCTCCCCAAAACATAGCGTTAAAAATTCTCTCGAACTTGTAAATAAAATAAAAAACATAAATCTACCGCACAATTGCCAGTTCATATCTTTAGACGTAGTAAGCCTCTTTAGCAATATACCTATTCAAGAATGCCTTAAAATCATTGAAGATATTTTAGACGAATCTAATATAAACCCAGTTACTAAAAAAGACTTATTCGATCTATTTAAAATTTGTGTGGAAACCAACTACTTTGAGTTTAACAATAAATGCTATCAACAAAACGACGGATTACCAATGGGATCGCCCCTCAGTCCACTTCTTGCAGAAATATTCATGGATTACATTGAAAAACAAATTGTAAATTCAATCTTTAGCAAACACATCATTTACTATGTTCGTTATGTTGACGACATTTTGGTTTGTTGGAAAGGCACCAACAGACAATTAGATCTTTTTGTCACATTTGCTAACTCCATCAACCGTAAAATCTGCTTTACGGTTGAAAGAGAGTTTAATAAGAAAATTAATTTTTTAGACCTAACAATCGGTAGAGAAAATAATAAACATACGTTCGAAATTTTCCGTAAGCCTACGTTTACAGATACGACCATTAATTATAAATCTTTACATCCATGGTCACATAAATTATCTGCCTACCACTCAATGGTGCATAGGCTTACTAACATCCCACTCGACAAGAAAGCATACGAGAAGGAAAAAAATACAATCCTAACTATTGCTAAAAATAATGGCTTCAAGGGTAGAGACATCGAAAAAATAATCAATAATAATAAACACAAAAATAACCTTGAATTAATTTACCCAGCGACTAATAATAAGACGAATAATAAATTCGGGTGTTTAGAATTCATCGGACAGACATCTAATAAAATTGCCAAAGTCCTCAAAAAATGTGGCTTAGATATTGCCTTCCGCACAAATAACAACTTAGGATCATCTCTTAAAAACTCAAAAAGTAAGGTACTCAAATTACAAAATAGTGGCATTTATAAACTCCAGTGTGACGAATGCAACGCTGTTTATGTTGGACAAACGGGCCGGTCCTTTGACACTAGGTTCAAAGAACATATAAGATCTTTTAAAAATAATAATAAAATACAATCTCAATTTGCCAAACATCTCCTAGATGAAAATCACTCACTTAATGATAATAATAAACCAACTCCGTTACACGTACAAAATAAAGGCCGTAAACTGAATCTTTTAGAGCAGTTAGAAATTAACAAAAATTCTAATAATCCGAAAGCTATTCTAATTAATGAACAAACCAATATAATTCGTTCACCCCTACTAGATATCTTCAAACCTAGTGCAAATACGAGTGCACATTGAAGTACTTAATTATACTATTAAAATAACCCTATGAGTCATCGTTTGGGAATAACTAACATTAAGACATTCAGTCAAATTTAAACATTACACTAATTGGGGAAACTTTACTAGTGTAATAACAATAACCATCAATAATTTCTAACATTTTTACACAGAAATCAATTAAGAAATCAGTAATTGAAATTAAAATACCTACCTAGAAATAATATAAATGTATCGTCTGTAAGTGGGCTACCCACAGTTTGATAATGCCTTTAGAGGGCGAAACAGCTGTCACGCGTAATAATAATTACACAGCAGAACTTGTTTAAAAATAAACTGTTTTTATAAACCCAATAATAATATTATTGTATATATAAAAAAATAAAAAAATAAAATGGAGTTCTACAAATTAAACTTAATAACAATAAAAAAAAAATAAAAATTAAAATTAAAAAAAATATTAGGTACAATCAATTTAACAGTCGTGAATATGAGTTAGAATGTGATACAATGAAATTCTGTAGTGATAGTAACTAGCAGTGAATATGTCAGCACGAGTGTCTGTATTTGCAAATTTATTATTATAGTAGTTACACGTCCTTTGCATAAATTCATTTTGATTGGAATTGGTATTGCATCTATCAATGTAGAAAAGGGTATTTTGTCTGCTGTATCGAATTGGCGCATGGAAATTTATTTTGTTCAGCAACTCCGGGCAGTCAACTTTAGAGTTAATAATTTTATACAAAAGCATCTGATAAGCGACAATCCTCCTGTTGAGTAGTTTCGTGATTCGAAAATGTTTCTCGATTTCGACGTAAGAGTTGTATATGTTGAATGATTTAAAATTGAGGAATTTGAGAAATCGTTCCTGAACTCTTTCTAACCTGTTAACATAAACAATATAGCGCGGGTTCCAAACCGGTGAACAGTACTCCAGGTGAGGACGAACATGTGAACTGTAGAGAGTCAGATATGTCTTAGTATTTTTGAAAAATTTGCATGTTCTCAGTACAAAACCTAGACTTTTTGATGCTTTGGTGACAATGTTATCAACGTGTTTATCAAAGGTAAGTTTAGAGTCCAAGAAAACCCCGAAATCACGTACATAGTCTTTATTTGTTAAAATCGATCCAGAAATGGTGTAAACGGTTATCCGTGTAAAAACACTGCATGATTAAATATAGATTATCCCAACATATAAACGTTGGGATAATCTTCCACCAATGAATTGGGGAGCTGCAGCGGAACGTCATTTCTTTGTATGGGATCTGTCACTTTGACAGATGACAGCCGCGTAATTAGGGCTCTCCGTTAATTATTCTGACCCCCTCTCCTGCCATAGCCTTGCTATATTTTCAAATATTCGTCGCCACGCCCACTCTTATAACACATCATCTTTTAGGTGTGACAGGTCTGTATGGGATTGTATGGCGAGCAAAATGAAGTAATATACAACGCTTTGAACTTAAAGAGTAATCTGTCACCTCCTGTATACACGAACCTACGTGTCAAATTGGTTTGCCTTATATAATAATCCAAAGCTTACGAAGAGGGGGTGTTAAAAATATATTAAGTTATTCAACAATTAATATTATTTGACAGTGTTAGGTCACCACTGAGATATTGTATTGATATGAATACTAAGTTTCAAATTCTATTTGCATATAATCACGGGGAAAGGAAAGGCGCCATAACCTTCAAAACCAGATCGAATGAATGAATTGATTATTTAATATTACTTAATATCAGCGACAAGTCTAGCAGTTGTCAACCAAAATTTACATTTAAACTACCTTATAGTCGATTTAAACGGAGGATGTAATTTATTGACAGATTAAAATTGTATTTGAAAATTACTTGTCGGTGAAATCCTATCTAATTGGGATATACATAATATGAATAATCTTATTTTTGCATTATTAAGTTCCTTCGCTGCAAATGCGTACTGCATTTAGCTGTCAATAGAGTACCATACCTGGAAATCGACAGTTTACATTTCATCAGTGTGTACTGTGTACATGTCATGTAGTATTTAGCTAAAATAAAACCAATTAAGGATTATAACTTTACCTCTAATAAGACAACCTAATTTACAAGAAAATTATGTAAAAAAAAAATTGCTCAAGACAAGTAAGAAAAACATTTATTTTATGGAGCTTATCCTGGCGGTACTTGAAGATTTCATATTGACAAAATATCAAGTAATGAAAAATCAACCAGTAAATAATAAAACAAATTTTCCAAAATACATGTAGGTACCTTAAAATGTCTTTGAGGATTGAATCTTCCTTCCCGGGAACTGGAGTCAACCGCAATGACCTCGCTAAATGCCGATTGGGTAGGACCGACATTCATTTCGTATATTAACTGCTGTAATGTCATCAATTTCAGAGAAATGCGTATACGTACGCATGTATATACGTGATTGCCACCAAAGGTTGATAGAACGCATTGTCATCGACAACGTGTCTATCTGCCGAGTTTCAGCTTGATCGGTTGTTAGCAATAAAATATAGATAGATTAGCAATGATAATATAGATAGATTAGCATTGAAGATATAGATAAATTAGCAATGAAAATATAGATAGATTGGTAATTATAATATAGATAGATTAGCAATGAAAATATAGATAGATTAGGAATGATAATATAGATATATAAGCAGTGAAAATATAGATAGATTAGTAATGATTAATATTGATAGATTAGCAATGAAAATACAGATAGATTACCAATGAAAATATAGATAAATCTGCAATGAAAATAAAGATAGATTAGCAATGAAAATATAGATAGATTAGCAATGAAAATACAGATAGATTACGAATGAAAATATAGATAAATCAGCAATGAAAATAAAGATAGATTAGCGATGAAAATATAAATAGATTAGCAATGAAAATACAGATAGATTACGAATTAAAATATAGATAAATCAGCAATGAAAATAAAGATAGATTAGCAATGAAAATATAGATAGATTAGCAATGAAAATACAGATAGATTACCAATGAAAATATAGATAAATTGGAAATGAAAATAACGATAGATTGGCAATGAAAATATAGATAGATTAGCAATGAAAATATAGATAATTTAGCAATGAAAATATAGATAAATTAGCAATGAAAATATAGATAAATTAATAATGAAAATATAGATAGATTAGCAATGAATACATAGATAGAAAAGCAATGAGAATATAGATAGATTAGCAATGAAAACATAGATAGATAAGCAATGAGAATATAGATAAATTAGCAATGAATACATAGATAGATAAGCAATGAGAATATAGATAGATTAGCGATGAAAATATAAATAGATTAGCATTAGAGATTGCATTTTTAATGTATCATTAATATTTCAACGTTATTATTCTATTATTACATATTTTAAGGATTATAAAACATCTGCCGTCGTTTGTTATATACAAAGCTGCAGTTTTATTCCGAGCTTGAGGAAATTATGCATACATGTCCTTGAAACTAACCTTTTAAAACAAGAGGAACGTCACTGTATATAACACTTGTCACTTTTACATGAGACTTCAAGTCCAACGCCGGGGACTCGGCTAGTTATAGACAACATATTCGTAACGGAGACAGAAATAACAAGTATCCGCCTAACGTTTGTTTGTCACCTACAAAATAAGCAATAAATTCAACAATCGCCTATAAATAATAATAATATATTCATTGGACACGTCAAACAAAGGTGCGCCGGAAGAGGTCAAACGTCTTCTTCCTCTAAAATCTTCTTCTTCTCTTCTCCTCTCACGGAGACGGGTATTTGGTATGTGGTTACGTAAGGCAGGCAAACGTCTCGATGTAAAAAGCAATTACGGCGGCATTCCAAACGGACCGGTCGCCGCGAGAGGAGCCAACAACATGCTCTGCCCACTCCTACTTGGATAACGGTGTATATTGGATGGGTGCGCAAGCTTTGGCACGCGTAACTATTCTGTACATTTCGTAATAGCGGGACGCGTAAAATTATAATTGGTAGGGAGTTAGTAGGGACCTACAAGGAGTAAATGTTTCATGTTTAAAAATGTGAATATTTTACGTTGCAACGGCGAAATAAAGTATGAAGGATTTTGACCTGCGATTCCAGAGCATATTTAATGTAAAAAAACAGATATCGTTTTGCTGTCCAATGATGTTTTTTTTTCAATTAACTCCTTGTACAATTTCGGAAAATATTCTTCACAAAACAACAAACAACTTTTCGGGAGATATATCTCCCAGCCCGACACGGTCTCATAAAAGTTATGCTATCTCATTTTGTATTACGGTGAAATATATTATTAGAGTATAAGAAAGAGTGAATACCGCGTTTTCAGTATGTATTCAAAAAATTACCTTAGGCGCTCTCGAAAAATTTGAAATAATTCTATGAAACAACATTTAGCACTTGAAAAATATTTATGGAGGTTCGCAAAAAACTTGAAGTTACTAAGGTTTTAATAATACCTTTATCAAATTAAATATATATTTTCACTCTCGTGTATGCTAATTACAGTTCGTATAATAAAAAAACGGCAATAATCGGCCAGCGACTTTTAGATTCATGTCGATTTTTAAAATTAAAATCTGAAAGACCGCTGCTTTCAAAAACAATATTTTATTTTTTAAAAAAATTTAATTTATCTGGAATCGAATATAATGCGAAAGTATTTACTGCGCATTCTGCATCTGACAGTTCTGACATTTTTACTAATATAATTAAATTGCAAAATGTCAAAGGGTTAAAAATATTTTTTTAAATTATCACAGATCACCACTGATTACAGCCTAGCGGGTAATGCGATGCGCACTCTATCTCGTTCCATCAGCACCTTACAGACGAGACAAAGCGGTATCACGTTATCAAATAATATTTTAACTATTTTATCTAATAAAAAATAAATAAAATATTTGCGGCAGTTCCAGAGTGGTAGATCCTTTCAATGTCACCCTGGTGAAAGATAATCTTTGATTTGGTGACCAGATCTGAATAGCCAGACACTTCCCTTCTTGCTCTTCCCCACAACTTCTTCTTCTCCACTACCATCAGCCTAACAACATATCCCAATTGTGGATGCCATAGTCTGACTGGCTTCAAATGGTTGGAAGCAGTCGGGACTCGGGTCGGGAGAGGTGCGGTCTAACATTAAAAAAAAACTGTTGGGTATGTGAGCTTTGTATGTTTTACCATATGGTGAAGTTTCAACGAAGGTTAACGTCTTCTTCGGTAGTATCTCAAAGGCGGGTTGAGCCGCACCGACGAGCAAATACCACACAGTATATTTTTCCTACTCTTTACGAGATATAAACACAGAGTTATGAAGGTAGGGCTTGGATCCTGGGGCGATTACGACCGGTCTTTGCACTTAAAAGTTTTATTCCAACTGTGATTTAAGCGTAAATGTCAAAAAAATTCATATTAAAACTAACTAATATGTGATGCATTATTCCTGTTTAAATTAGTGTACAATAATATTCAATGCCCGGAGTTACTAAATATGTTTCAATTTAATGTATTTGCGCGCTCCTCGCGCTCTTCTGTCGCATTCAAAGTGGATCAATGCAAAACAAACTGTGGACAGAATTCTTGCTTGAACACTTTATGTAATAATAATTACATTAGCATGATAATAAAGGTGAATATTTTCAATTGCGGAGGTCCATTTGCTTTCATATTGGTTTTCTGACACTTAATTTTTTTTTTAATTAATTAGTCTTATTTTAATAATTTTATATCTAAGGTTACACATTACTAATTAATTGTTACATGCATACATGCTTTACTTTCTCCTGCTTGATTAAGATTAAATATTATCAATTCTGAAATGAAGATTTAAATATATACATAATAGAACATATTAAAATCAAACCATTTTTTTAACATATGTAGTTATGTTCGGTATTCTTTTTATTAATAAATAACTACGAAATTTGGCTGAAGCGGTTTTTAATAATACATCCGAAAACAATAAATAACCGTAGAAAATACAACAAAATGATTTACGAAAGGAAGGTTCGAGAATGTTCCGAAGCGCGTCACGTAGGCAAAATAATTCGATCTCGATGTCGCGGTTGCTGGTACTGTACTGACCATTTCGTTCACCTTGTCGCTTATCTAGGTGGAAAATAAAACATTCTCGAAAATTCCAGTTGCTGTTAGAGTCAAGTAGTGGCGTACCACTACACATATAATATGTTCAAAATATTATTTTCGATTCTGTGCATATTTTAGGGTGTAATATAGTTTAGTTTAGGGTTATTACTTTCAAAATCGTGATTTAATCTTGTGAATATTCTTTAATATTTTCGTTATTATTTCATGCGTGTAATTTACAAATGTTAAAATTTCGACATAATTTCTAATCAATATTTTCCCAGCCTCATTTGATATCTACCGCAAATCCAATCTAATTTATCTATGAAATCTGTATTTGTAATTATAAAGGCAGCGGCGTCCCACTTGATATTTTATTAGTTACAAGTTTGCCTTCGGCTTTCATCAATCGTCACGCGCTACGGAGAAAAAGAGCGATCGGAGAGATATCCCCTGCCTATTTTTTCTCACGAGTAAAAGCTACGGAGTGATACGAAACGATTCACAGTTTAGTTGTGGGTATACAGCCAAACCGCCTCAACCCAGGCCAGGACATACCTTCAAAACATACATTAAAAAAAACTATTTAATGTGTGCGATAATCGAGATTAAATACAAACTTCAACATTCGAAATATAAACAAGGCTAGCATTTGAACGAGTAGTTAAAACAGAGCGAAAAAATGCACGCACAGCCAGTATTGCGCTAGCAACTGGAAAACGAAAACTGTTATTTTTGTTCACTCCCGATAGGAAGGAAAAATAATATTTTAATCTATGTATGTATTTTCAAATATACATATTATGGTACGAAAGAGTTAACTTCCAGGTATACATCACGCCAGCGGCAATGGTATAATATATACGACCTCCCTAGTCGATACTTTGTTAAAGGCATTCCGTTGATAGTTCCATTGTGACCTCTCCCTCTTTCTCGTAAGCCACGAATATAAAAGAAAGAGAGGTTTAAACGGTGCTCTTTACAAGATTACACAGAATACGGCTACGGAATAATACGCGCAACGGAAACGTCATTTAGTAAGACAAAAAAGCTTCTAGGATGGATTACTAAGTTTTTCGTTATAATTTCTATGTTCCTACTTTGATGCGTGGTTCAGGAACGGAGACTCTATTGAAAGCAGAGTTAAATTCTGAGCAGAAGCTGAGCGTTCTTTACGGTTACCGATCCTGCAGAAATTATTCTAATTCTATCTTTGGACTCAGTGAGAATAAAAAACATGAGTTTAAAAAATGAAATTAAAAATATATATTCATTATGAGGTATTATAACCTCAATGCATATATATCAACAAACGCTTATAAGAATATATGAGTTTTATTACACATTATTTAAAAATATAGATATATGTAGAAATCATAAATCGTCGCTTAAAAACGATTAAAACCGTAAGAGACTTAAACGCCCTGTGATTGGTCGACGGGTTGTGACAGAACTTACACCACGGGACGGTAGGCCACGTGCTATAAGAATGCGGATAATTTTACAATGCCAAGTTACGCTGCGTAGACTCGGGCGCGAATCACCACTGCGATATACAAATAATTTCAAGAGACTTTATGTTTTTTGAAAATCTTGCTAAATTTTGAAATTGGGTTTTTTTGAAATAATACCGACCCGACTGGGATTTACCTTACTGTTAAATGACAAAACCGAGGTACGTATGACGTCACACGTACCCCGCCAGATTTCATCATTTTGGCGAGCTTCTAAATGAAAACTTGTATTTCTTGTGAAAAACAAACTGATGATTATTCTACGATGTGTGTCTTGATGCTTGTAAAAATACCTTCACTATGTGCAAAAACGGAAATTACATCTGATTCTTTTTAATATTTTGATCTTTGGAATGCAGTCGATAAATAGGAACAGTCTTTATATACACAATGTTGTCTTTATAACAAATTTCTATAAAACACTAAATGCTTAACGCTAAAACATTAAATGCGTGTGTGACTTAAAAATGTTTGAATTTTTGTTAAATTTACTGTCGCTTACCGTTTAGTAAAATATTCATAATCTATGATGAAGTCATAAAATCTTAGGAACTAGGAGACAAAAAGAGACTTAAACATTAATTAATACTAGCAGATAAAAATCTATTACCGCGAGATTCAACGGTTCTTTTTGAAAATAAAAGAGGGCGCCACTTCCGTTTACAACAATCCTAAACTGTGCAGTCTTTACGAGGATTATGGTTTAAGGTAGGATGTTAATCTAATGCAATAATAAATGCCATTACCGGAAGATTTTTAATTTTCGGCATTTCGCTTGTGGTGATAATTAATCACGATAATAAGACCCATTACCTACCAAAGCCAGAATTGCAGGTACGAAATGTACTCATTAAATAAAATCACAATTATTATAGACACGCATTCTTTACAATAATTTACTGTACACATAACACCCTTGAGACGGAAACGTCACACATAATGTCAAATGACAGAAAAACAAGCTTCCAGGAAACCCTCGTCGGATGCTTTTTATAAATGACAATTGACAGATAGCCCGAGACGTCATTATAATATAATATGTTCTGCGGACGGACACTAAATCCAACACGTGCCACTTTGGTCACGGTATAACTCGTGAATAATAATATTTTTATGTCAGAGTCCCACTGACCGGAGCTGGTGGTACAATGTACTGTGATGCCCCCAATCCAGAAATCAGCGGGAATAAGGTGAAGAGAGAGGCTGAACGAAGTGGGAGGAGTACAGGGGGAATGGGCAAATGGGTGGAAAGTATCTACCTGGTTATTCAGAGCTGGTCACTAAACAGAGCTAAATCCGAAAAAAGGGGATCTGTACAATGTACATACCTTGTTAGATTTTGGACATAAGTCCAGATCTTCAAGAGTCAAGCAGCCGGCCACGAATTTGTCATGGATCCTTTAACGGAGGTCGTTGGGCGAAATTTATCAATAAATCTTGTTTAAATATTTGATTACTCACTTATTTGTGTTAGAATAGGATGGCTAGAAAACATTGAAAAATTGTTAACAGCTTTTCAAAATTGACAATCGAACGTTATTTACTAAAATCGACATTAGAGATTTGCATAGGTATATATTTTCAATTGGTGGCGACACCATCGTGTAAACAAAAAATCTACGCATTTTTAAGTAGTCCTTATGTTGGCCGCTTGAAGAGATAAGTATGTTAATCTCCACTTTAATGATATTGTAGAAGGGAGAGTAAAGTATGTGTGTTTGCAGGTGCACCTCCGCCGAAAGCAAAGGACGGAATGCGAGGAATTGGGATATAGCCCGAGGCCAGCAGGAAAAGAGAAACGAAAAGAGGCAAACAATTTCTTTAATAATGACACCGCTTTTGCTTTATGCAATATGTTTTTTTAAATTTTAATACCTTGGCGTTCCGGTGCAAGGTATGCTGGGCATCTCTGCATGGTTTTTATGACGTCCAGGAACAACGGCATTAGTTTATACGATTAAATTGGATTCCGACTAGCAAATATCTCCATTTAAATAACACAATCCATCGCAATAAACATAGCTATCGTACAACCAAAATTTAAAATTATTTTTCAAATTCTTGAAATTATTCCAAATGACCTACATACAAATTGCATTACATTATTATAATCAACATAAAGGTTCTTTAGATTTAAAAACATATTTATTAATGACTACGACCTGTAAATACGGGCAGGGTTAGATATTTATGATAATATTTTGTAAGTTTGCACATCTTCTTCGACGTCCTAAAATATCTACTGCGATTGAATAAGCGAGAATTGAGGATATATTTTTTTCAACAATTTGATAAAACGTCAAGCTATTTGCGTAACGTATTTTATTAAATCTTTGAATCACCCTCTTGTAAATACGGGCTTATCCAAAAAGATGTTAATGATTAGATTATTTGTATAGCGCCGTTTTCAAGGGCCACTGTTACCACTTATATGGGATTGACTTTTATTTTAAGAACATAATAACACACACTATATACACAACTCCAAATAATCACTTGTATGATAATTATTTAAATAACTATTTAATTACTTAGTCTATGATTACCATAATTAATATTAGGTACTCTAATTATTTGATTTTTTTTATAATGTTACCATATAAGTGGTAACATCTTTTTGGACAACCTTACCCATTATTTATTAAATTGTTCACTTTAGGTTGTGTTTCTCCTTTCATTGGCAAGATTGTTAAAATGAAACTAATTGGCACTAATGGGCACTCACAATCATCATCATCCTCTCATTAATAAAACATACATAAATTGTTGACAGCTGGAGAAATGTCAATGATATTTCAAATAAATTCGGCGGACTTCTAATATAATATTAGAATTACTTCTTTTTGAGAGATCGTTAACATTAAGCGGGATTGAGAAAGTATCTACCTTATACACACACACACCCATACACACACATACACTGAAACGTGATGGCTGATAACTACTAAACGAAAATCTCTAAAAACTTTCAATTCGTAAACATAAATAAATAATATACACACCTGTTAGAAATCCAAATAACATTTCCAAAATTTACACTTCGTATATCAACCTTTTAAGACACTGTTCACAGTAATAGTAAATTGCTGCAATACTTTCATAAAACTGTTTTCAGGACAAGACTTTTTTTAAATGTGAAACACTTCATAAACGGAGAAAAATTAATATTGGTAATTTATTAAGAATTAATTCATAGTACTTCGAATCACATCCCATTTGCCATAAACTTTCTGCCTTTTGGTCCACAGACTTGTCACTATCCGTCTATCTAATACTTTATTAAAATATTATCAGTAAACCTGTTAATTCATTCGTTAGACCTGCAATCCCGTTTTTAACCGGATTAACAATAATTTACAGAGATTCTTAATGAAATAATTATATACTCATTTTTCTCCGTGCATAGCTACAATGCAGCAAGGTCAATAAAAAATAGTCAGGAATCATAACAACTCTACGGCTGTAAAACGTTTTCTTCGTCTGTAAGATTCATAATATTCTAATATATACTTATTATATACCTGCGAAAATGAGTTAAAATTATGGAATCATTGAATCAATTGATTGAATTAACGTGGAGAATCAGACCGAATTGACACAAATGAATGAATTTTTCCAAGTTTACCGAGAACGCCTTCAAGATACAATCGTGTACTACCGTTTGGAAAACACTGCTTTAGATGCATCCAAGTGTAAATAAGTAACAGAGATAGATAATCTCATATCGAGATTCCGTTCCGCCGATATAACATTGCGACATAATGTTATTGTAATGATTTGTCGCAAGGAATCGTATAGATATATCAGCGTGGATGACAGATCTCTGAAAATATTCCGAAAATATCTCCGCGATCAATACAATCTCTCGTATGAACTCTGGGTTTATTGTTTTTTTTTTTTTTTTAATATGCCTTTTCTCATTTTCTCTTCTTTTTCTTTTTCATGTGATGGCGGGTAGTTGGTGAAGGTCAAAGTGGGACGCTGAGTCATTCAGCCAGTCGACTAAATCGGAAGTCACTTGGTTCAGCACACTTGTGCCATAGAGATGATGATTCTTCTACGATTTGTTCTGTTGTTTTAAACTAGTCCATATTCACAAAATTCAGAATCCCTTAGGCCCATAGAATAAAGAAGAAAACTAGAAGTGCCTTCCATATAAATTTGAACGAAATTAAATGTCCCCACTGACTTGGTACAATATGGTTATAGACTATTTACTTGAGCACTGTCTCTCTTACACTTGCCTGACATTGTATATCGCCATATCATTTATTTATCATGATGAAACACAGTTTTGTATTTTAAAATTAAGGCCCGATTAGCCAAGTATTTGGATCACGGTTGTGTTATTCTTTATTCTATGTTTAGACCCCATTTATGCATCACCACGGCTGTGATTTATTTTAGGATAACAACACAACAGTATCTAGATAATATATATCAACAAGTTATTATTATTTGGATGAACGATCCAAGGGTATTATTGTACGGAATCTATTGAACGCATATAAATATTATTTGGCAAAACTGAATTTGGCAAAAAAATGGGTTTATAACAATATTTTACAAAACAATAACAAACAAAAATGAATAAGTATGTACATGTCTAAAATTTCATGTGTCGGATATCTAAATGCAGCGTTAGGTTAGGTTAGTTTCAGGAGTTAAACCCCCCAAAATTGACTATTATGTTATAACTTGCAGGTGTACCCATAGAGCTACAGTACTTATATCTCGTCGAAACTTGTTCTACTATTCGAACGCGATAAGCAGTGCGCGTTGACCGGATTCGGTAGTTTTAGTTAGAGCGTTGGGAGGGTTAAAAACGAAACCTGTTTTTGCGTTTCATATATAATACATCAATGGATGTCTAAAATGTTTAAAAATCTAAAATTATCTACTATTTTTTTTTTAAATCAGCAGTTCCCCGGAAGACCATCCCAAACTTATTCCATACTAAAATATTATTATACACACTTCATAGTTCTCTGAAGCCTGAAGAAACCTCCGAAATTTAACGGGACGGCAAAATCGAAAACTTCATTTTTCGGATCCTATTTGGAAGGCTTCGCGGGTTGGGTTTTGAGTAAAAAACTGATAGTAGCCTACAAAAGGTGATGTCTATTATATTTTTTGATAGAACGCCTCACGTTTCATATTGAATTCCAAAATTAACAACAGCTGCACAGTATAAGAAACGCTATTTTCTCTACGGCAAAAATAACAATGCCGAATTTACAAAGAATATAAATGCACAAACACACGGGGCGTACCCTACAATGATAACAGTGAAAATACCCACACTATTTAAATACATATTATATAAATATTGTATTTATTTACAAAATAGATCACAAGGTCAATTACTGCTACTCCTAAAAATATTCAACTGGCCAAATTCTAATTTCGCAGTTCTAGAGATTAAAAACAAATGTTTTTTTGTCAATTAAGAATATAATTTTGCGTTAAAAACAGTCTGCAATCGAAAATTGTCGCAAAAAAACTCAATAATATCTTTCCAACATATCTACGAATAACTAAAATTTAAATACATGCAGATATTTTAATTAATTTTATATTGCGAACGTTAAATTAATATTTCGTATGAAAAATAAATAAGGTTGTTTTAAAAAAAATCAGTAGATACCTACTTACCTAATACCCGGATAATTTTTTTAATAGAGGGTTTTCCAATAAGAGGTGTTATTTTGATATTCAATCGTAAAAGATCAATGGTTTCGTTGCTTGTGTGGCACGTACCGCCACACAGTGGTCCCAAATCCCGATCTAGCTAGACAAAAAGATTTCAACGATGTTTTTATTTATGTACAAAAATATTCTCACAACATTGAAAAATGTCCATAGTATTATGTTCACATTGATAAAAAATTTAAAACAATACGCGCGATACATGGCAACGTTGTAAACACGACACTTTGGATGTGCAAATCGTTCGCATAGCAGTCAGTCGCTTTCGGGTGTGCACGTTGTTCGGTCGTTAGTGTTGTTATTTGAAATCGGAGAGAAATTACGCAAAGATAGAAATTGAAGTCTATGGTATGTTCTTTCAAATTGAATTAATTATTTTATAATTTGCCTATTCAACATTACTTTCATTATTAATTAAAAATCATGAAAAAAGTATCAATATTTACAATTATTTTCCAAAGTTTGATTAAACTTTCAAAATCGTGTACCGATTTTTACCACCAAACAAAACTAGTTTCATATAAAACCATTCTTTATGTATAATATCTGATAAAATTTGTTTGCTCAAACTTGCTCTTTTGTCTTTTACAGAGCCTGTACCTGCAATCTATCGTTTGGATATTTTGGAGATTCTAGAAGTAAAGGGCACGTCAAAGTTGAATTGTACTGCAACACGGCAGTGTGTTTATGAACATATACAAAATGCATTGAAGAAAAACAGTTTCACAAGTCTTGAGGATAGTTTACTCAAGAAAAACATCGCTTCGTTTCTATTAATATTTCATAGAAAATGGATTGAAGTCGGAAGAAGTACTTTAAAATTGAAGTTTAAACACGCAAAATGGCTTAAATCAGTTTTTATTCTTCATATAGTCACGCGTGAAGAGGGTCTACTTGGTAGACCAGAAAAAGAATTTGATTTATGCTCGTCAAAAAGCAAAACAAGAAAAATTAAATGTCTTCTGAATTCTCGAAGTCCACAAGAACTCTCTCATGCTACTCAAATCAGCTTGAGGTCACATGGAAAGCGGGATGCTGCCAAAATTATTAACGAGGCTACTGAATTTTCACTCAAACGAGCTACAAAGATGAAAAATATTTTGAAGGATCACAATTTAAAACCAATCCCATATTCACCCCGGGAAGCTCTAGCTTTCGTTATTAACAATAAATTCACCAAGCAGCAATATCTTAATATACGAAATGGGGCAAAAGAACGGAGAGCAAATATTTATCCCTCGTACAAAAAAGGCTCAGGAATCTCGAAACAAAGACTATAAAAAATCAATGAATTTCATACTTGAAAAATATCGCGTATCTGCACAAATGAAGATTTGTTTCGTACACTACTTATAAATTCGGACCCTATAATATCCAGAATAACCACAATATCAACAAAACATTCCGATGTCTTACCTAGTGGTGTCTTAAAATTATTATCGATTTCAGAAGTTCCAGCGAAGAAAATACAGAAGTCGGTACAGAAGTCGGTTAACAAAGCCAATGTTGCAACATTAGCATTTAATAATAGTGACGATAACGCCAGTAGTTCATAAACAAAAAATGTCATTCGGTTTTGTTCTTATATTATGTTAAAAAAATATTTTTTACTTATAAATTAAAATAAGTACTTTGTTATGACTTAATCGAACCATCGTACCATACGCATTTTATTAGTAATTAATTTTGTTTTAAAAATTCTGTAACAATGGCTAAAATAAATGTATATTTTTTTAAGTATTTTTTTTATTACTTTGTGACCCTTTTGCATCATTTGCCATGAAAAAATATTTTTGTCTAGCTAGATCGGGATTTGGGACCACTGTGCGCCATCTTGTTGAAAGTAAACGTTGTCCAGATCAATACCATCCAATCCCGGCCATAAAAAATCATAAATCATCTCTCGATAGCGCAATCCATTCACCGTTACTGTTGATCCAGCCTCATTTTTGAAAAAGTAAGGTCCAATGCCGCACCAAACAGTCACACGTTGAGGATAGAGAGGCTTTTCAACAATAACTCTTGCGTTTTCCGAGCCCCAGATGCGACAATTTTGCTTGTTGACGAAGCTACCGAGGTGGAAATGGGCCTCATCACTTAAGATGATTTGCATTTGATTCACTCAAGTGAATTTTAATAATTTCAATACGTTGTTGAAGCGTGTATCGTTCCATTTTTATTGATGGCGTAGTTTCTACTTGTTAAATGTCAAAAAATGACAGCTTCAAAAGTAACATCTACCGAAATAGCGGGCTATTCAAAATAACACCTCTTTTTGGAAAACCGTGTAGTTCTGGATAGTAACAAACTAATTTATTTTTTTTTGTATTAGGCAATTCACCCTAAAAAAAAAAAAAAAAAACTAAATATTAATAATACTTTCAACTCCAGTAAAATATTGGCAGTATCAATAACGCTGGCCGACAAGAGGCGCTAGAGTATCATATCGACGTTAACATTTCTTTCAAAGGCGGCAAATTGAATTTATTTTGTATTTTAATCAAAATCGATTAAAAATTGTCAAAGTAGGTTCTGTGTGTGCAGTTTACGGAAGTAATAAATACGAACAACGAAACACTATACACAAGTTGTTTTTAAGGATTATCTTTATAAACCATCAAAGATAGATTGCATGGCCGATAACAGCAATTTGGGAGATGGGTTTGGGCCGCCCATTGAACCATTTATTGGATAGTCAACACCTCTGCCATAAGTCACCACACCTACGGCCGGTGATTTAGTAAGGGTGCCGGGTTCATCGGGTGCGATGTGTTCAGGATGCGCGTGCCCATCAGTTGCGTGGCGTGCCAGATCGGGAGAGGTTGGTTTGGGAGACCCTTCGACATCTCCCACTGGTCTCTGGACCCATCACCTTGCACTGTAGTGGGAGCGATATATTCATATATCCGTCACTCCTGGACAAACTGATCCCAACCATACCTTTTACCTTCCAAGAACTTCCTCTTCTTCTTTTCCTTAAAAAAGACCCTCCACACATCCCAAATGATGACATAGGCCCGAGGGAAATTATTTCACTCTAGGCCTTCTGTGTGCGGTTTTTGATTTCTAAAATTAGTAACGTAAAATAAAAAATACATTTCACATAAAATCTATTGAAATATATTAATGAAAACGAAGGTGCTTGTGTGGCATGCTGCCACCATCTAATGTACGGGAAATGTCAGAATTTAGACATTATTAATATTGTAGGGTTGTAGCAGTGACGATTCCACTGCTGACTTCCTCGAGCGAACGAACATCACTACCATGCTCCCACGTGACCTTGGACGGCGGACGCGAGGTGGCGTAACGCATTTCAAGGAAAGAAGAGAGTTTTTAATCTGGCAGCCAGCAGGACGACATTACCAACACACTACGAGATGGATTCGGGGAACCGGCCCAGAGTACTCACGCAAGGAATCTACTTCAACCTACGTAATGTAGTTTAATTCTTTAATCATGGTTTATCCTTAAATTAGCTATTTCAAGTTTTCCTGTTTATCTAAAAAATAGGATGGCGCTCATAATATATTTTCAGTTTAGTTTCATTTTTAAATAATTATTACGTGACATTAACTTCGTTTACGTGACCTTGTCTCTTCGAGGGAAGGCACGACCCTGTAGATATAATATTATTCTTCACCCATCTTAATCATGATTATTAAATTATTAATCTATTTGTTTATATGAATAAATCTTTATTTTACTAATAAGAGTTTCATTATGTCTCATGCTCTGGTTATTTCCTTATTTTATTCACACATGTTACACATATTATACAAACACATGTAGCGAGCATTAAGCTAAGAATTCCATTTATTACGCCACATTTTGGCGCATCAATATTTAATAGCTATTTACGGTACAGGGTATTTGATAATACATAATATACACCTAACCTAATCTAGCTTGGCCTAACCTAACCTGACATAACCTAGCGTAACCTAAACAAACGTAAACTAGTCTAACCTAAGCTAACTTCAATTATTCTCGATAAAACTAGTACCTAACCTAACCTAACCTAATCTGACAAACTTTTTACAATTATTTGGTATCACTGCCGGCAACCGGGGAGTTTATTGACATTGCAATCTGTGACTTGATGGTTCCAAATAATACATAACGTAAAAAAATAACCATAAGCCAGAGGTCCAAAGCAATATTATCATCTCTGTAGCTTTGATTTCGTTACCGAAATCATTGCATCACTCTGGCAAATGTAATATTATCATAGTAACGGTTTATTGTATAGCTAGCGGCTAGTGACTTGTGGCTGGTAGTGGTCTGGCGAGTCTTGCCGAGGTAGAACTGGTTGATATTATTTTTGGACATACTGGTACCATTTATATTTTATTACCACTGGCAACTTTTACATTCTCCATTGGAGTCATCTTGCTTCGCCATTTTGAGAGTTTAAGGTCGGTGATGGGGCTACGCACGTCAGCCATGGAGGGAGATAAAATCTTCTGTGTAAATAAACCTACCAGAAGCTGGGAGATGAGTTTTTACGCAGTCTTCATTGAATGCTGCTTTTCAACTTGACGCCAACTTTTCTCCTGGCAAAATCTGCATCGTGAAGTACTTACTACCCACGTATTAAAAATAACCGGCAGATAAATTTGAACACTTCAACGGTTCTTTTTAAAAATAACAGATGGCGCCACTACCGTTCAAAACAATCCTAAACTGTACAGTAATTGAGATTAACTGTCAGATAATTGGTATAATATAATATTTAATAATATTATTTCTATCGGGCTATTTATAGTGGAGAGGACGTGAGTTTAAGGAGCGCTAAAATTATCGTAGCACATTTTACCCACCGTCTTCTTTTTCTAGGCTCTTGATTATTGCTTGTAAGGTTGTTTATTTGATCTTTTCAATGCCAAGTACCAATTATCACATATTTCAGTGAAACCATAGACATATGAATATTAGTAGACCTGCCCTAAGTGATTAAAAGCGTATTATCCCCACTCCCCATACCGGTTCCATTGGAGCCGGCTGGGCTCGCGTATGGCCTCAAGTGAAATTTGAAAACGTGACGTCATCATTCTTGTGCGAACTATGGTCGAGGCATCATCGGTTCATTTTACGAAATAACACGGCAAAATGTTGACTTGTGATATGAAAACTTGTAAAAATAGATGTGAAAAAGAGAATAAACCCAATTGTCGTATTACATTCCATAAGTAAGCATTATTTTACTCTATTTTAAGCTTATTCACACCGTATTATATGGATCAGTTTTAGAAACATATACTATCACATCACAATGTAGCGATTCTCAAGTGTGCTCATCGTTGTTTACTGGGGTAAGTAAATTATGAAACATTTGTAAAAGTGTCTTAACTAAATACTCTGAAACTAACTACGACTCTGCAAACAGAAGAAATTTACTTTGCCGAATTTGGACTTCGCAAATTAGTTCATAACGTGGCGAGTAATTTGCGCTCCCATGTAAAAATGTCTATTCATTCAAAAGCAGATTTTACTTTTAAGAAGTAAATGGTGATATTATAATGCGAGATGCCTATTTACTGTCAGATTGATTTATTGACGAATCACAGTCAGCTTCACCCCCTTCGTTCTTCAACAGTTGATATTACCCCTCGCCATTATCTTCTCGTCTATTAATTCCTATGTCTGTGAGTGAAACAAAGAACTCATCTTTTTGCGTAGGTATTACACGTTCAAAAAGCGGGATAATCTGAATTATTCATACAATCAGTTCAAATTTTGAATATGGCACTTACATTCAAAGTATCGATTATAAAATTTACATAGGATAGACATACAACTGGAATTAGTATTTTAGTTCAATTAAAATATTAATTTTGTAATTTTATTGAAATATCTTATTTTTAATAAATATCCATCTGTGTAATATATCATTGAAGGAAAAAGATAATACTAATAATCCTGAATGAAACGTGAAACAGAACAAGACTCATAAAAATGTAACAGTCTCAACTAGGAATCGAACCTAGGATATCTTTCTTACCGGAATAACGCCAACAACAGAGGTCCTGGATTCAATTCCCAGTTAAGACCGATACTTTTTATTTTTCTATTTTCTATTTCATGTTTTGTTTAGATTTATTAGTTTTATCTTTTTCTTCAATTATATAAATTATGTGCTTAGTACAGTCTGTTCTAGAAAGGACGTAAAAAATCAGGAAATAGATTTTTTAAAGGTACGTATTGTAAACAATAAAAATTGTATGTGGGTAATTTTTTTTCCTTCTACGTTAAAACTCGCATTAGAAATATATATTTTGAGAATCGTAAAGTTTTTGATTGGTTAATAAAATACAGTCAAATATTTTAAATTTATTTTTTCAGGGGAAGTTTACCTGACGAAGTGATATTTTATCTGCCATAATTCATAACACTCCATTGTCAGAAACCTTTCATAGTTTGGTAACTAAAATGTATAAAAATGTAATAATACATTAAAAACTCGATCATGGACTTTCAAATTCATAATACCAACCAATCGGGGAAAGGAGAACATAGCAAGTAGGCGGAGAGCGGGAGAAGAAGAAGAAAAATTATTAATCTCACTAATTAATCCTCTAAAAGAAAATGTACTTACGAATTAATAGACTTTTTTATAATGGCTTTTTACAAATCACAAATCGGATAAACAAAAGTTGGGGCTTGTTTTCAAAATTAAATATTTTGTTGTACCATTTAGTTTGACACTTTTACAAATGTGTTACAATTTAACCACCTCACAAATTTTTAGCGTCGCTACGCTAGGCGATTTGTTTAAAGCCGAACATTCAGATCTCGTATGGAAAAAGTCCCACAATATACTGCGCTGCAAACCTTTGCCTAATTTTTGTTACTTATCTACGCAAGGTTCTGGTTATATGCGCCCTTTAGCGGTTAATGAACCACTGATTTCGTAGTTTATTCCAAGCATTCTCGAACCCTCCTGGTGAAATAAATATGGTCACATGGTTTGCCCCCAGCTAGTCGAAATGATACCCAAATTTCATGTTAGGGCAAGTCTATCATTTTGGATGTCTATGAACTCGATATATTTTGAGGGACCGTCGCTACCCAGACCGCAATCAGTGGATCCACAATTCACCAAACTCTTGTAAGACATTTTTTCCACGGTTTTCAGAAGGTTTGTTGCGGCACTGTGTAAACGTACTACGTGAGAGAATGTATGTACATGTTCTACGATAATTCCACAAGAATTTCATAGAAACTTATGGTATTTTGAAATGACAGTCATTTTGAGCAGATAAAACCTATACTTATCAACTACTTACCGACGTTCTAACCACCAACATCCTTTATCGCTTGTCTAATTAAAGTAATGATGTTGATGACCGGTATCGATCTTGTGAAACATGACTGACATACCTTCCAATCATTCCCCTTAGGGCAAGGCAAAGAAAGCTGGGGAGAACATTTAACAAAAACTCACATATAATATGCGAACAAGGTTTCTAGAGATATTACCATTACTTGGGAATATTCTCGCATACTAGTTACATAAAGCAAACAACATAACTATCTGCAATCTAAGTACAATAACAATTTAAGTATTTATGATTGATTTATGGCCCATTCTTTGATAGAAAGCGAGGGAAAGCTTGCTTGTATGGTATGGGGGCAAATAATGTGTAATGTAAATAGATGTGTACGTGCAAGTCGATTTTATAGATGTTTTCCTCACATGGAAAACAAGGTAGGTTGGTAAATCAGTGAAAAAAGACATGTTTTCGAGGGGTACAATCAACATTGTTATTCAATTTTAAATTTAATTTACTCTTATATTATATCCATTAAGCGAAAAAGTTTTGTGTCTCGGCCATTTGCGGAAAAAAACTTATTCTGGATACTGCAAATATTGAGTTATGGAGCTTAAAGGATTTATGGAGATAATTTTAGACGGTACCTAATTGTATTTTGTTCGTGGGCTAGCGTCTAGATGTGCATATTTTATATCAAGTACGTAGTAAGTACGAGTATAAACATTTGATGTCCAGCATCCCTTCTACAGAAAGTCACCGGCCGCCATTGACAAACACATCAATAAAAATGCTTTCACGTGAAAAGCAACGCCATTTCTAGTTTTTTTTTTTTACTTTCTTCCTTACGGTTTTTAAAAAGGGGAAGGAACAGTCTAATCATGCCGAGCAGCGAAATCATACTAGCCTAGTAAGCCACTCCCAATTGAGCCCGGTTGAGTTTGTTGGATGTGATATGCCCAGTTGCCCTGGTGCCATCTCTTCTCCCTTCTTTCCTCCATGACCCTGAGCAACTTTTTTTTGAACTTTGTAATCTGGGAACGGTTTTTATAAATTTATGACTCAGCAACATTCACTGCGACGGAGATTATGCAAACATAAATGGACTTATTAAGTCATCTTCAGATGAAAAAATGCCTGAGTTATGGAAATTTTAGTAGTTTTTTTAATGAACCAGTCTTATTCAAACTTGAAATTATCTTTTTTTTTATGCGCATTTATTTAAATTTGGACGAAAATAACAGATGCGTCATGGTTAGGGATGAGTAAAAATTCGATAATATAATGCGGAATAAAGTTTGCACTATTCAACTTCCATTATTAGTCCTGGTTCATTGGTTGTATAAATATTGAACAATTTTGTTAAGAGGAAGCTACAATTCAAAAATGGGTATATTCTTGGTATGCCTTATATCGTCACGAATAAGGAAATAAGCATAAAAATCGCTTAGCAAACGGAGTTTATAAACGCTTGATTTCAAGCGCAAAAGTGGTTTTATTTATTTTGAAAACAATTTTATAAAAACGCCAAACGCGCGCCCAACATTTGTACACGGTTGACATTTGCCACATGAGAACGGGTCGCTTCTACGATTCGTTCTTAAGTTCAACAGCTCGGCTGTGGAACGAACTGCCGGCCTCTGTGTTTCCTCCCTCCTACAACATGGGACTCTTCAAGAACCATGTTCACTCCTTCCTCTCCACAAAAAGACCCTCCACACAGCATCTCCAAAGATGACATAGGCCCTGTGGGAAATTATTTTCTTCAGGGCCTCCTGTGTGGAGTAAATGTAAAAAAAAATAAAAATAAAAAAAATAAGAAAGCAAAAAATTTAATCAAGGGAAACTGTTACAGATACTCGCTGCCATAATATTGCATTTTTAAAATTTGTTTCATTTATGCGTTCATACATTTCTATTGAAGAAATACGTTATTCAGAAGTTAATATTATATTTTATATGGAGTAATTTAAATGTGTATTTAAATTATACTGAAGAGAAACGGTATGAAAAGCTTCAATTTATCTAGAGCATATTTGTTGGTTTTCATAAAATAAAACAATTCGTTATAGTGATTTAGTATTAAGTTTCGCCTTAACCATTAAGCGCACGAATTTCAATCTTCGATCTTCACAGTAAATCATTGATGACACAGCCCTGAACCTGAAATTAAGTAGTAAATACCGCTAATGTTATGGTAAAAATACCGTTGAACGGTGACAAATTACTTGTTTTTAAATTAAAACGAAATATTCAATTAATTAGATACGATTGACCCACTTTTTAATTTTCAATGATAAAATTAATTAATTGTAATGTCATGATTTGAAGATTATCCTAATTGACAGAAGGTCTCAGAACACTTCTGAGGTGGTTTCAATCCAATCGATTAGTTAATTAGTTCTGAGAATCGTCAAGATTAATTTGTTACGCGGATTTTGGTACCGCCGCCCCGGGAACTACTCATTGGATAACCCAGATAAGAGCCCAGGATCTCTTTCTTACTAGGACAACGCCTCTAACCACTCTTCAATAATTGCCTAGTAATAAGATTACTAATAATAATCTACCGACCTCATTTGACCTGTAGCTCTTTTTTGAATTTTAAAGAAATTGAATATGTACTTACGAGCTAAAAAAAGAAAATAATGCAGATTTGCATTACTCAAACCCAATCAATGTCCAATCCAATTACATAATTCAAAAATAATACCAACAGAGCGCTGATAACTCCACCAGTAATAACCGCAAAATGTAATAATGATAATGCTGAACACAACATTGTCATGTCAACCGTTCCTTTGTTGGTTAGGTCCAATACATACCAAGAACCATTGTAGCGACGTCGATCAGCTCCGTAAAATGGATATTATTGCAGTCATGTTTCCTGTAGCCGCAGTCCAATCATGTTGACGTCCAGAAACAAATAAAACATCAGTCAGTCTGGTCGCATTGTTAGATGCACAATCAGGACACGAAGTGATGTGTGACGAAAAATTGTAGAGGCTACATTGGTCAGTAAAAATGAAAAAAAATTAAACTCCTACTCCTTGTTGTTTGTGTTCAGCATACAGTTGTCAATTTATTGGTCAGGTAGGTACTTAAATACAGTCAATTATTTAGGAAAACGTACGCAGCATTGGTTTAAATTATTTTCATTTTTGTAATCTTATGCAAAGAAAAGTTTATTCAATAGTTGTTTAAGATAAGTTCCAAGTATTATTTCAAAGATTTACTATAGTTTTTATTATCTCATACGATACATAAAAGAACGCCGATGCTGGAACAAAGGTTACACGGAGAAAACCTACTGATAAAAAATATTTCTAATTTGTTAAGAATCTATTCGAATTATTCGTAATCCGTTTAGAAACAGGTTTTCAAACCATTAACAAATAAATTTATAGGTTTTTTATAGGTTTTCAGAATACATGTTTATAATAGGTCATCAGGAAATGGCCTGCAATCCCGTTTCTAACCGGATTACCAATGATCTTAAGATATTATTAATAAATTAGCAATACTATTTTTTCTCGGTAAAGGCCGTGATTTGAGTTGGCGAACCAAGCCGCGATTTCATTTTGCACAGTGATGTCTATGATTTAAATTAATACAATTAAAAAAAAATCGAGTCCTACCAAGAAATCACTTTTTTTAAATTTCAAACTCTTTCGGGCATCAAGGACGAGTTGTTTCGTGGAATTTGAACCATTCTTCAAATTTCAAAGTTAATTTTCAAGTTCTGTGATTTTTTTTTTTAAATTATATTATTATTTCAGTTCTGTCAAGTAACTAACTAACTAACCGTCACGCCGTTTCCCCGCAGGGGTAGGCAGAGAGGACGGACCGCCAAACAACTCGGTCTTGGCACACACTCCTTGCCTCATTCACATTCATACATCGTCTCATACATACTCTTATATTATTCTGACTCTTGACATGGCCCGACTCGAGTATCTGATTCACTTGGTCGTGCCATGTCTTCCTCGGGCGTCCCCTACTTCTGTGTGTAACGTGGGTAACTTCGACTTCTGTGTGTAACGTGTAATGATATAATAACAGAACTTGAATAGGACTTTCACAGAACCCGAAAATGAATGGTGAAATTTGATGAATTGTGAAAATTCTGTGAAACAACCCATCCTAAATAGCGCATGCATTTTAAAACCGCTTGATTTGAATTAGACAAGTATTATGGCAATGCTTTCGGGATTAATCAAACTTGCTATATTTTATTATATTGTAAATGTATTTTAAACGAGACAGCTGACACTTAATGCTAACAATGGCAAGGAGATGATGTGAGGGGATGAAAATTTTATGATATGACGTCGCTAAACGTGACGTCTCCCAGCCTTGCTGCCGCTGTTGGTATTTTATTACAAACTATCTTGAAATGTGACATCTTTGTGTTTTCTCTATCCCTGATACATCCTTTCTTATTGTGAAACCGCACAACTGCTCCCAACCGTCTGGAGCCAGTGAGACTATGGCATCCCCAATTGAGGTTCCATAACTCAGGCATATATATATATATATATATATACCTCCCTCCATGCACTATCTATGCCCTATCCTTTGACACGCATTTGCAGAATTGGATATTCAATAGCATTGCCTATGCACGAACTATCTGATATCCTGTGTGATTCCACACAGGACATGATGCGGTCTGGATTCTGGATTCAAAAGATACCTACCCTCCCAATACGTCCACCGTACTGAACAATGAACCATCCATATCTAGGGGTGAAATGATAGTATAAACAAAACTTCGATGCTGTTACAACATTTTTACCCTAAATATGATTTGATGATAAAATTTGAGAGGTCATCTAAAAACACTTGTGTTATGAAAAATCATTTGAATATATAAAATTTTATTATTTTATATTATCTCGAACATCGATGTTTCGGAACCAAACTTCGATGTTTTAGGAACATTTCTCACGGGTCATTTAGAGCAGTGAGAACCTTAATAGAATATCTGACAGTACTCTCAATGGGCAAGTAATTAAGAGAAAATATATAATAATGCACTAAATTCATTTCGATGTTTAGCAACATTTCTCACGGGTTGTTTGGATCAGGGAACGTGATGAATCATTGGAGAATTTTCTAACAGCACTGTCAATGGACAGGTAGTACACATGTAAAATCATGCAGCAAAGACATTTCGTTGTTTTAGCAAAATTTCCACCCCTTGAGGGTAGTGTTGGGTCATTCGGAGCAGGGGAAGTGGTGAGTCTTGAGAGGACATCCAGTATTCATGATTCACAACAGGGCTGACATTCTGCTCCGCAGAGCATCACGCCGCATTAGAAACTGTGAATAAGTAATGAGGTTGCATTCAACAGTGAACTGATTTGAATTTACTTTGACTTCGTGGAGGTGAATCTGCCATCAGCAGGACCAGGAATTCCTCGATACCGTATCAGTGGTGAACTGGTCCAAGAACTAGACTTTGGATTTATATTTAGCAGATTCGAAACACCGACATTATTATGCGTTAATATAATAACTCTTTCGTTACGGTGCTAGAATATCCTTTGATGATTGTACACATGTTATAGGCCTTAAAATAAAAAGTGTTTTAAATTTCACACAACTGATAAACAACCGTTAAGGTATGGTAAATGATTGTTTATCGGTTGTGTAAAATTTAAACATGTTTATTAAAGAGGTTAGAATTTAACATTTATGAGTCGGATAAAAATTAATTAATTTATGTATATATAATTTGTACATTTATTTATAACAGTTACAGGTAATATAGCCTGAGACGTTATAATTGTACCATTTATGCAGTGTATATGCAATGCCAAAAATCTCGAAAATGCGCTATAGGACACAAAAAATAAATCTATTTCTACCGCATTCAAAAAGCACGTAGCTCTGTGAGTGAGTTCATAAATAAATTAGTGCGGCTTGCTCTACTATATAGAAGATTGTGATGACGTCCTCGAGAGTGAGACTCTGGTACAAAAAAAAATAATTGGGCCAGTATCTCATTATTAGATAAGTGACCGTTTATTATTATTATTTATTTATTTTTATTTTTTTTAAATAAATTTAAAATAAATCAAATTTATTAATGTTATAATAATTATTAAGTTCTGCAAGTATTTCGGTTATTTTTACAGTTTTTAATGTGACGGCTGTTTCGGCTTTTGAGGCCATAAAACTGTAAAAGTAACAGAAATACTTGCAGAACTTAATAATTATCACACTTTAATCGGGAAGAGTAGTTCTACCCGTTCGGTCGATTGATGCTTAACGTCGGGAAGGGTAGTTCTACCTTCTGCGCCCGCCTCATTTCAATGGCAGAAAAGAAGAAATTATCTGATGTTTTTATATGAACATTATATACCAATCTCTTTATAAAGGTCCCAACTATATGTACATAATTATCAAATTGCAATGCAAGTCTTTTTTTGTATTTATCTTGGAGTCTTTTGTGTACATCGATATTTCAACTAAAATGGCCATTATTAATGAACACCTGACACTTGATAGGTATTGCGTTTGAAGATCAACGAAATAAGTAATTTAGATAACATATTCTGTTATTCTAATAATTTAATTCCTGGAACCAGGGTTTTTATGACCATGAAACCCGAAACAAATCTTTCTATCTCTGTTCCGCACCCACTCAACTTCTAGGTGCGAGCGAGAGGAGAGTGTCGAGCATTTAAAAACGGCAGGTATCGGCAAACACAGTTAGGCGGACCATAATAAATATTTACAAGTGCGTGCCAGTTTTTAAAAAGCAAATTGTCCTACGGTTGTGTTCCGAGGAGATAATATTTATATTTGCTTTTTCAAACCTTTCAAAATGGATTCTGAAAATTACGAAAGTGATAACGAAATCGTCGCAGATAATTTATCTGCCTGTTCTAGTAATTATTTGCCTGAATTCCATAGTGAAAGAGAAGAATCTAGTGGAAGTGAAGAAATTCCTTGTAGGAAAAGAATGTCAGTGATGCCATTACAGTTCAGTGATTCTGAAGAAAGTGATATGGAGGAAGAACAAGGAAATATTAGATGAACAATTTTTAGACGTAAACTGTAACTGATTATATAAAGGTGATTAAAAACTTAAACCTAATAGTGTATGGTGCAAAAAATAAACAATATTATGTGAGCAATACGAGAAGCATTCTACGCTAAGTGATTATTTTAAATTTCATTTGAAAAAATAACCAATATTATTAGCACGTTCCGATGGTTTTGGTCCGCTGTATCGTGCGAGAGGCAATTGCACACGTGGTATTTCAATGAGTAATAATGTGTTACTCTGACGATACTTGAGAAGTGGCAATTGTTTTTGTTTTTATAATGATTTGGGCTTGGTGAAAATATAATAATTTGTAATTTTATAAAATTGAAACCTAGTTTATACTTAAAAAATTGAACACTAATGACTCAACAATGACTTTGTTTTCGATTTATTATGTTGCATTAGAAATAATACTTGGTTTTCAGCTACAAATTATATAGCTTGGGTATGCTGAATTAGTATGTAGAAAATTTTATTGAAATATTTCCATTATTTACGAAGATATAGCGATTTAAAACAAATTAAACAAATTCGCGCGGGACCTTTATTTTCGCCCGTTTTCAGCGGTCAACCGGCGAAAAAATAACCCGATCAAAGTGTGTTATTATAACATTATTAAATTTGATTTATTTTAAATTTATTTTTAAAAAAAATGGAGTTCTACGAATTAAACACCAAAACAATAAATAGACCGTTTATTAGTTGAAAAAAATATTTAAGCAAAGCAATACGTGTCTCTAGGGAGTGGTAATTGGTCATGCATAATATATAAATCGATGGGTAAAGCCAAGGGTAACAATATATAAATGTATTAATGTATTACTTTGTACGTAAATCATTTTATTCGTAGTAAATATGATCTTCAATAATGTTTGTGGTATTCATGCATACGCGCATATTTATCACACACACATTTGATAACAATATATTTTAAAAATTACAGCTGTTGTATAAATGTCAAACAAAAAATCTTTTAAATTGGCTACTAGCCAGCCCGTTGAAAATTGTAAATAGATGTATTATAGTAAAAAAAAACAATAATTTTTTCCTCTTATTTTTGTGTGTTTAAAAAAGACTAACGGAATCTATAGTTCATATTATGAAAATATTATTTATAAATATGTATTGCATCATCCGACATTATATAATTTCCTCGTGTATATTATGACATACAATCTCTAAAATTAAAGAGTGACAGAAATACATTTGAGCAGGTGGATTATTTCGACGCTAAAAAGAACCGGCCCATTAGCTCAGTTGGTTAGAGCGTCGTGCTAATAACGCGAAGGTCGCGGGTTCGATCCCCTCATGGGCCACTAATATTTTTTTTGCTGAACTTTTTTTTGTATTTTCTTTTTCCATAACTTCGTAATTATATTACCTGCATAAAATATTTGTTAATAATCATACTAACAATCTGGTGTCAAATAGATTCCGATACACACATGTTAAAATGGCCGCCAGTATTTTATAATGATTTTTTATTAATGACACTAAAAAAATACGAATTATTTATTTTTGTAAAATAGACCTCCTGTACCATTTTTATTTTTGGGTTATGTTGTGAGGATGAAGGTAGTTGGGACGGGAAGAAGATAGGAAGAGGAAGGTGGGAAAGTACCTTGCTATTCAGATCTGGTCACCAAACACGGCCAAAGCCATTTCAAGCGACGTTTCATTTTGAATGATTTTCTTACACCAGGGCGATAATGATAGTATCTCCCACTCCGGAACGTGCCGTAAATATACTACACATATTATTTTAAATGAGTAATGAGGCCGTCAGAGTACGAGTATATGACGTATTATACATATTACAATATTATCGTTTTATATTATTCTTCCATGGTAATTTGATCCTCTAATATAAAAATGAACAAAGAGTAGATGTTAGTGTGTGGTTTCTTTATTATTTCGATTCTCACCTCCGACGCATGGTATAGGTACATTACTTCAACTGAATAAGAAAATGAAAAGGAACTGCATCGCTACCCGCTATTGGTTTCTAACTGGGTCCTACATACAGGTCTATCTACCAACACTTTATATTGTATGTCAAAAGTTCGCCCAGGAAATATCGATAGCCAGAAGAAACATGATAAAATAATAGGTTAGTTTTTTTTTTTATTTCACATCTATTTGAATTTCATTTTTGTTTTCATGTGTGAATTGATATAAATCTTGGAAGTTAAAATTAACCCAGTTCACTGTCGAGCTGAAACTTGGCAGATACGCTCTTTGTCGATGAAAAATCATTCTTATCAACTTTTGGTGCTAATCACGTATATATACGCATTTCCCTGAAATCGGATGACATTACAGCAGTTAAATACGAAAATGATGGTTCTTACCAATCTGGATTTGACGCAGCGCGGTTGCCTCTAGTCCCTGGGTAAAAAGGCTCAATCCTCAGTAAAACCAAAGAAAAATTTGTGTTTTCGGCGTGTACAAGGAGTGATGTGCAAATAGCATTCCCCGCCTGGAACCGCGTTGTTGTCATTTTGATTGCGATTGCTGCCCCGAGTTTGTCGATTAAAAATAGGTGGTGCCCGCCACCCTACCGATATTTTAGTATGTGCTCTAGAGTACAAAAAGGTTGGGAACCCCTGTATTATGGTTAAAAAAAAAACATTGTTTTTTTGCCGTTTGATTTTTTTGTTATTTATCTTCACTTTTCTTCTGTTTTGTCATGAAACCGTAAATATCATTATATTACTCTCCATAACGAAATTGCCCCACAACGTAGGTAAATCGAAGATAGGAAGATTAACATTAGTAACTACTAGTAACTGCAAGTACAAACACAAGACCTGTTGACATATGGATAGCAATTACGCCTGAATTACTGTGATTACAGCATCACGCAGGAGATTTCCGTCTAACGCGATGTTCTATTAATTGAGGTCGTCAATATTGATCAACTGTCAAGATGAAGTTTCGCTGTGTTAATTTGTTGTATTGCGCGACAGCTGTTTTGTCTACTCTGTTAAACTGTGAAGTATTTTATGTGATTAGTGGAAAAGGAAGGAGGTGAAACGCCTGTGCTCTAAAGATTTCAATCAGTTTTGATGGGGACCCCTGACCAGATGTGGATATTCAACAATGTGGCGTACTTGTGATTTGTACAAGGACAGCATTTGTGTACTATTCAAGTATCCTGTACAGTATTATTTATATATATATATATATTTATGATTAAATTTTTCGCTGTGGATCAATCATTAAAAAAAAATAGTTCTTACCATTGCAGAAAAGAAATCTGTAGGTATAGTTATCTGTGTACTTTCATGTGAGTTTTATGGACTTCATTCTGCAGAATACAGCGTTCAATAATAATTCTCACCAAATCTTTCTTTCTTTTCTGTGATACTATTATCTCGTATTATCATCTATTCATCTCCAAACGTAGTTGAATCATTGTTAAAGAAATTCCTCAACGAGAAACGGAAATGTAGGCTGTTTTTTTTCTTTTCACGATAATTAAAATCGTGATGTTTCCGGTATTGACTAGCTTATCCTTCTATTGTTCTAATAATAATTATCATTTGGTTTCAGATAAACAACACTCAAGAGGAAGCCATTAAAGAAAAGATTTATCGAGATTTCCTATAGCAATAAAGTTATAAAATTTCTTTTTGATATTTTCATTATTTATTATGTGAAAATTTATGATATGACCAAGCAACGGCAAATGCGGGAATCAGTGGAATTATTTCAACTCCAATATTGGTGAATTTCTTGAGACGAGTAATGAAGCCAGGGAAAGAGAATTGATTAATTGAGAAAGTTGGGAGAACTGTGGCTATTTAGAAATTAACACAAAACGTTGCTAATTATCTCGGATCGCCACAGATAACACTGCAATATATCACAATCAAGTGATACGCGCCCTGTCTCGTCTTTATCTCCGTATGCTGACAAAACGATACGCAATGTTTCAATTGCTATCGTTTGATATACAGGTAAAAGATATTTGTTTTTTGGATAACTTAATGAGTAAAACCTCATTTTTTTAGGATAAAGAGATTAAGTCAAGGATATGGGGAAGAGGAAGGTGGTTAAGTACCTGACTATTCAGATCTGGTCACCAAACAAAGTTAAAGCCATTTCAAGCAACGTTTCAATTCTGAATGGTTGTCTAAACCAGGGCCACACTGAGAGAATCTTCCACTCTGTGACGTGCCGCAAGTATATTTTATATTATTTTAAATTAATAAATTGCGAAATAACACAAATTAAACAAATTAAATTTTGTCGAGAGCGCTTTACCTCTCGACCACGGAGACCGTCATAGTAGTGCGTAATGTCAAGTAATAATAACGTACGACCTCTCGCTGGGACTAGCATTTGAACTGTAAATGATTTATGTGTTTATGTGTATCGAGAACCTGTGCCCAGGGTGTTCACGTGTTTATGTCATAGTTTTGATGTGGATCGATTGTATATATTGTTTAAGAAAATAATAAGAAAGACAAAAAATACAGATAACATTTATTAACTTCCGATTTTATGTCCAGGTTAAATCTTCCCCATAGGAAAAACTAAATCATTACACACACTTTTCCACAAATAATCATCTAGTCAATCAACACTATGCAAGTGCATTATATAAGCAAAATAAATACAAAACAATACAAGAACAACACGTCAACTCACCAGAGATCAAATGGGAAAATAATCAACCGACTCCAGATATTTTCATATCAGAGGGTTCGGCTCGGTAGAACTTCTAACAGGGCCAATAAATCGTACTGATCCCTCAAAATAAATATTTTAAAAATCTTTCGTTATCCTACTTATTCAAAATGACCGACTTTTGCATCTTTATATATAAATTTTTTGATTGATCTAATACGCCTAAATTTTTAGTGAGAGAACTAGGTATAATGCCAGTATCCGAAATAACGAATGGTAAAATTTTTACAGTCTGAGAATGCCAAATTCTTTTTTATTTCATTTCCTAAATCTGTGTATTTTCTTATTTTTTCATTAACACATTTTTGAATATTACAGGAATTTGGAATAGCGACATCAATAATATAAATTATTTTTTTTAATTTTGTCATGTAAAACTATATCGGGTCTATTATGACTAATCGTTCGATCTGTTAGTATAGTTTTATCATAATATATTTTATAAAATTCGTTTTCTAAAAATGAATTTGGTTCGTATTCATAATATGGTATTATATTACGGCAGTCAATCAAGTTATGTTTAATTATTATTATTATTATTATTATTATTATGTAATGAGCAGGCAGCATTCTGCTGATGCGCTCATATCTGATTTCACAACAAGTTTGACATTAATAATATTAACGTTATTGTGTTATGTTTTTTTTGGAACTTTGGTGATTCTGTACCCTTTGTTTATATAATCTCATTATTTTATCCGTAATATTATCCAACCGCAGATAGACTTGACTGACATAAACTCGCAGTTCCGAAACAAATTAACAGTTAAACAACATAAAAAGCTACTTGTTTAATAATAAAGAACAGATTGCCAAAAAAGCAAACCAAGGTTCTTTAGCAGAGTATCGACAAGTTAGTGCCCGCAGATTGTTCTAATTCTGACGTTTTTTCAGTGTTTTCTGTTCAAATCGTCGAAAGAAGCAATTCTTTAGAATGGATGTTTTGAAATCAATTCCTATCAAAATTAAAGAAAAATCATGAATGGAGTTATGTATCGTTATGGTAGTTTTGTTGACTTTTTAATCATTACAAAATGGTATGGCAGCTGTGACTATAAAATATATTAGTTATGGATGAAATTAAAAAGGTTAAAAGTATATTACAAAAAAGTATGTTACACAAATTACTGCCGGGAGCAACACAAGAGGGATGCTGGTCTATGAACGAATACTTACCCGAAGATCAACGTCAAAAGAGTCTCAGAGAAATCAACTACCAAATAGATGTTACTATCGATTCAAAGTGGTATTGGCAATTTGGAGGAATTGGACACAATCATTATGCAATATTACGTATAGATATTATATTATTATTAACAACTTCGGGTCCTCGCACATTATTTAATCTTTTACCAAAACAAATTCAAGCGACTAATAAAATAAAGAAGTATAATTATGGCTGAACTAGCAGTTAAAAACCCGCTCCGCGGGTTTTTGCTGCTAGGCCCTGCGGGCGGCACTTCGTTGGGCTTCGCCCAGTTTGAGTGATACTAACAGTTACATTTAATAGGTAGATATTAGATCAATGGGTAGATATATAATAGAAAGACATTCTGAACCATTAAACACCCCTCACCCCAAAATAAATCTCGTCAATGAGAAAAATGTTTCCTCTTCCATACCACCGAAATGATTTAATTTTTAAATCGAAACTTAAATTGCAAAATATTTATATGTAATTTGAAAATAAAAAAATATCAACATATTACAATATTACATATAACTTTGGTAAAATAATATACTCTTACCAAAAGACTGTCAAAGTAATTACATTTTTTTTTAAATATATGAAGAATTATTTTATTGGGATAAGTCCTAAAAATCTACATATTTGGGTGAAATAATATTACGCTCTTACCTAACGATTGTCAAAGTAAATACACCAAAACTCTCTTAATTCTTAGGCTGGAAAACCTTACAGGTGGGATAAATTGAGTCAAAAAACAAAACTTTTTAAGCAAGTACAATTTATTATACTTTTATTTTTTACAATCTACAACATAATATTATACACTTTCATTAGGAAAAAATCTCTTTATAAACAATATTATCCGTATACCAATCAGTCAGAATTTGTATAAATAACGATGACTGCGCTCAAACTGTCCATAAGAAAATACTGGTTCAGGAAGTAACAGTCCACCCCGTTCAAAAGTTTGTCCTTGAGATTTATTGATGTTCATTGCATAAGCTAATTTGACTAATTGTAACATCCGACAAAGTGTTTTAAATTCTAGGAATGAAATGTACTGTACCTTTTCTGTTCCCCGTAATGATTTTGGCTTGAATTAAGTTACAGCTGAAATTTTTATAGCACCGCTTTTGTGAGATATCAGCTCAGGGGCGCTTTCCGTTGAAGTACATCCTCATTGATAGCATAAACATGACTATTTTTAGGGCACAATATGGTACGTTGACTCATCACTAAGGCATCAGGAGTTGTATGTGTCTCACTGTATATATAGTGAATAATATCTTGACAAATATTTACATTGGGAATAAGCACAGATGATTCTAATGTTCCTTCTACCGAAGGAAGTTTGCCATCTTCCAAGTCCAAAAGCCATTTAGAAAATATATTTTCACTTTCTAAAGCTCTGACATTTGTTTTTAATTGAAAAGTTTTCAAATGGTACCAAAGTATGCTGCTTTTTATGCAAGCGGCAATTAATTGTCCTCGTGAAGTACGTCGACACACTGGAAGGATCTGACGAAAGTCTCCGCCCAAAACAATAACTTTGTTACCAAAGACAGAATCACTTCCCATGATATCACGTATAGTACACTCAATAACTTCTAAAGCTACACCTGGTGCTTCATCCCATATTATAATATCTGCTTCCGTTATAATTTTCCGATTCTTTGATGTGACCTTACATGTTGTATTGTCCTGTAAATTGATGGGTAAATTAAAAGCAGTATGATAAAACTCTTTTACCTTTTCGTCTTAGAGTGTGAATTAAAGTTTAGTAAAGGTATGTTTTCCATGTTTCGCCTGGGCCATCAATGAAGAAACATTCATTGTCATCATTTTCATGTGAAAAAACTTATTCAAAATAGAATTATATGCTTGAAGTTGTACGTCATTGAGTTTGGCAGCCATCAATTCACCTAAAGTGTTTTCAGAAATTACATTAAAATCAGATACTTGTCCAAAACTGCAACTTTCATCAGGTTCAGGTAAGCCCTGCATTCTGCAAGATGAATTCTCCTTCATAAGAATATCCTGTATGTTTAAAAGACAAAGATTAATTAATAGCTGTTTCTTCAGCAACACCACGATGAAAAAAATCTTCAGCCGAAGATCGAAGGGATACATTGTATTAAAATTAAAACAAATAGATGTCTAAGAATTTTAGGCATCAAATACAATGAAGCCTCCGTCATGCACTGCGTCCATTCTCGTATGTCATCAATGATGTTGTCGCCTCCCCGCTGTCGCCTCGTCCACTTTTTACCAGCTGAAAAGACATAGTTATTTGGTACATCTTGATACAGAATAGAGCGTCCCTCAATATCTTTAAGATTTAATTGGAACCACGCTGTTAAAGAGGTGTTCCTTGTAGATGCTTCCCTAAGAGCCTGTTCCTCCCGCCCCTCTACAAAATAAACAGATTGGCTGTCGGGTAAATGTAAAGCCAGAAGTAAAATTGAGTGAGATTGATCATGTATAGATAAGTGAGAAAATCTCTAAAAACCCAGTATAAATAAATAAATACTATCCAAAGAGGAACAAATTTCAACATTAATATGAGCATCATATTTTTTGCTAAGGAATGCATTATATGGAACAACAAATCGATTGTCGATACGTATATCCCGAACAACGTGATTTTCAGAAAAATTATCACGTATCCTGTACTCTGGGTAACCTGCGGAATTATTATCAGTAGCATCTTTAAATGATTTGGGGAATTTTTTAGAGCACTTACCGTATACCATGCAGACTGACCTTGGATTAAGTACGCCACATGGTCCATGAATGTTATTTTTTTAAATAATATGGTACAAAGCCGTTCTTCGGATGGGGTAGTTCTGCAGATACGGCATTATCAATATCAGAAGCTGTATACAACTTATCTTGGCTGCAAAGTGTAAACACACCATGTAGATGAGGGAGTCCTCTTTTTTGCTGATCAATTACAGAAGTATACACCCAACAAATTACCTTTCCAAAAACATGTTTCTCAGTCATATCATGAATAAATTCCTTGACTTTTAGATGGAAAACCTTGGCTACTATATCAGGCCTGTCCGCGGCCGATTGATAATGTTCCAATTCGGTTGGTATTTCTGTCCATTTGGGATTGCATGTAAAAGTTATGACGACGACAGGACGACCAAATTTACGTACCATTGCCATTGAAACTTGATAAAGTTTATTCACATGGCGTGGTCCACCAGTAAATGAAGATGGAAGAATGACTGTATTACCTGCACATACTCCTCTATCAGTGGCTAAATTTCTTACATGGTTTTGCAAACCTTGATAGCATTCCACTCTGAGGTGTCGTTGGTTTTTCCTAATGTAATCTAGGCGACCAGATTGGTAAATAATGTAAGCATGAATTAAATACTGTTGAAAAAGTTTACCCGCATAATGGATTGGATTAAATATGTTTCTTCGCACTGCTAATTTACTTGCATAAAACTACATAGCAGTTACAGTATGACATTGAGCAGTACAGAAATCAGCATGATGCTGAAAGCCTGGAGTCCAACCACATTTACCTGATGGAAATAGTAGTGGGAAAACCATGGGATCTAAATGCTTTGATAAAGTTGCCATCCTTTGAGGTCCTTCAACATTTTTAGGTTAAACAGCGATATCTATACCCGATGACAAATTCCCGTCTGTCTGCTACGTAAACCATAGCGATATCGTGAGAACTGGTTGGAGCATTGTACCTCTGATGAACGTGTAAATAATAGACGTATATCTCTCACCTGCCCACCCTCAGCCGCAATGCGTATTTCTTCTTCCTCGACAGCTTCTTTTAGTTCAATCATCAATTATTTGCATTATATTTTTATAGCAATCGGCATAACATGGATGACTCATACGCACTCTAACAGCCTCATCAGGATCATATAGATAAAGCTGAGCATAGGAAGGTATTTTACCTGCAACTTGTATACTTCTGGAAGTCAGATGATAAACCTAACCAATTTTTTTAAAACAATATGGACCATTACCTGGGATATTAGCTATTTGCGCTCCAAATGAGGCAAATCTATTAACACTGTATACATCAAGTAGCATTTGTATTGACAAACAAAATTCCTAAAGTTTTTAGATTGACTACAATCTCCTGTCAATCATTCGTGCTGGAGGATAAGCTAAAATTTGTAGTATATGGCACTTCAATCGCTTGGTAAATTTCCCTCTCATTCGAACATTCCGAAATTTGACCAATTCTGGTAAAATATTGCCCACATACCTTTTAGCCATAGTAATTAAATTGAAATAATAATCTGAAAACAAACATTTCTTTTTAGCGATTCACAGCGATAGTTTTTAAAAGAAATATCTACGGTTATCACGTCAATAATAATTCTGTAATTATCACATATTAAACATGACAGCTGATGACAGCGAATGGGGTCGGTGTTGTAATATCAAAAAAATAATTAATTACGTATTTAAGTATCGAGTGGAACTGGTTATTTTTTATTTAATTTATGATGGTGGATTTATAATTATAAATTATATTTATTATTTATAATTATAATATATCTCACATTAAATAATCACACTGACATTGTACATTGCTTGACACTAACTGGCTATAAAAGTTTTTTACATTTTTTCCATATACGCTGGCAACACTGAACAATCTGTCTTTCGCGTGAATAATAATAAACGTCAAATTTTAATACGTAATTGTGGATAATTTTTACTGTAATGTAATGAATCCAATGGATTGTCAACTTTCTAAAACATATTTTCTTCGATATTATCCAAAAATTATATGAGCATCGTGTCATTTTCAAATCGTGCCTTAATTTTCAAGTTAGCGGAATTTAACTGAAACAGACAATTTAAATTTGACCAATGAGAGGGCCTACACCGTCCAGACGCTAGAGTATTAATAATATCAGATGACTTTGATGTTGAAACTTTGCTTCCATAAATTTTTTGTTAATTCTATATGTGTCACATTAACTAAAATATTGCTTATTTAATACAATATACTGTAACTTCAAAGTACCATTCTTTTTATTCACACTTCAAATCCAAATTTTCCATTAGGGAGAAATTGTTTTACAAAAAAAATTCCCACGGGAGTGAAATGTTTTTCCGGGATGAAAAGAAGTCACTTCCCAGTCCTCCTTCTATCCCTATGCAAGAAGTCACTTTCCAGTCCTCCATCTATCCCTATCTAAGAAATCACTTCTCAGTCCTCCATCTATCCCTATGCAAGAAATCACTTCCCAGTCCTCCATCTATCCCTATGCAAGAAATCACTTCCCAGTCCTCCATCTATCCCTATGCAAGAAATCACTTCCCAGTCCTCCATCTATCCCTATGCGAGAAATCACTTCCCAGTCCTCCATCTATCCCTATGCAAGAAGTCACTACCCAGTCCTCCATTTATCCCTATGTAAGAAGTCACTTCCCAGTTCTCCATCTATCCCTATGCAAGAAATCACTTCCCAATCCTCCATTTATCCCTATGTAAGAAGTCACTTCCCAGTCCTCCATCTATCCCTATGCAAGAAGTCACTTTCCAACCCTCCATCTATCCCTATGCAAGAAATCTCTTCACTTAATAATCACGATCGCTCCGTTGCGATGTGACAGAAGGACAAACAAACACACTTTCGCATTTATAATATTAGTTGGGATATGCACTTTAATGCAGTTTTTTATGTCATGTTTTTCAATGAGAAATACATAATAAGTTTTATTTTATTCTACGCAAGATGGTCACTTTTTGTGAAGGACATTTTACAGAAGTAAGTTAGTTAAATTAATCAAGGAAGACTTAACGGGTATGAACAATTCAAAATCAATAATATTTCAGCAATGAAGCAATTTGAACACAATTTTTTTTAAATGTATTTTATAAAATAATATTTTTTAAATATTTGTACTGTGCAAGTGTAGATATTTTGTACTGTGCAAGTGTAGATATTTTAGTACCGTGCAAGTGTAGATATATTGAATTGTGTAGGAACTTCTTAGATCTATAGTGAGCTTGTCCAAAGGATGTGTTTGCTTTAACTATTTGTAGTTGATGTGCAATTGTGCTATGTACATGTGTTGTCTAGTAATGCGTGTGTTTACGATGAAAATTACTACAATTGCTCACTGTCATATTACTTACTTAAATAAGTTCAAACATTATTCCTATAAATTCATCGTTTATTATATCTGCTTCACTGTAACTTTAAAATTACTTACATCACTTACCCACACACAGGCAGCGCCTATGTGGGTTCCCATTTCTAACAATTACAATAGAACTAATACCTACGTGTACGCAAAAATAATTATCTTATATTGATCCTATTGGGTTGTATAAACTATGGGGAAAAATAAAGAAATTAAATGATTAAATTTAATTATGAATAAATAAAAATATGTTTTAGATGATAGATTCGCAACCTATCGCATCGTGAAGCCTTCGTTAACGCAAAATGTGATGGGGTCGAAATCAGCAATGTTGAATTGGTACCTGGAACGTGCTCATAATTATTGATTATTTATTTTCTTTCTAATCCACTCTTACTAATTATTTGCACCACGTAATAACGATATGGCTTATAAAAGAAAGTTAATAAAATGAGATGCTCTTAAAGTTGCGCTTTACTTGGTGTCTAAAGTCAAGTGTGTTTACTCTCAAAGTGCTCGTGTATAATGCTTGTATGTGAGTAAACAATGTGCCTGCGTTATGTACTTGGTATTTACAGCTAATGTGTAAACATGCCAAGCTTTGTGTGTAGCCTAACGCAGGAGTGGACTTGCTACCAAAATACGTGGGGAAACTTCTGAAAACCATCCTGTTTTGGAGTCTTTTATGATTCCAACAATAAGTCAAAAATAGAATTCCTCATTTCAAAAGTACCTACAATGTAGTTCATTCCCCCATATATGTGACAAAAACTAAATACATGTTAAATATCTCAGAAAATCTAACTAACCATCACGCCGTTTCGCCACAGGGGTAGGCAGATGGACCGCCAAACAACTCTGTCTTGGCACACCATCCTTGCTTCATTCACATTCATAATTTGGGTATGTATCGAGGCTGTAGGTGGTATGGAGGGGAATGAGATGGGAAAGAGGAAGGTGGGAAGTGGCTGACTTTTCAGATCTGGTCACCAAACACGATTAAAGGCATTTCAAGCAACGTTTCAATTCGAATAGTTGTCTTACACGACGGTGAGTGAGACTGAGAGAATCGTCCACTCTGTAACCTGTTGAAAATATACTAATCAAATATAATTTACTCTTGCAAGATGAAATTTGAATCCGCCACCTCCAGATTCTTAGTCGAGAGCCTTATCCCTCCACAATGGAGGCAGTCAAAAATCTAAGCATCTCTTCCATGCTCTTATTCATTGCACTTACTTCAGCTTTGCATTATTTGCCATTCTCCACATTCTTCACATCGGAGTAAATAGAAAAAATAAGCTCCGCCGGCGAAAATATCGATTTTCCGTGTATTTTCCGTACAGTGTTTTCTTCATATCATAATGAGAAGCAAATACAAGTTACTCAACTGATGAAATATGATGGTACATAGAGTAAATATTAGAGGAAAACATTGCAACGCGTGGTTTCGTAACGTACCTTACTAGTACGCGTGTAGTGCAAACTCCACTAAATCGTTGCAGGCTGCAGTGCAGCTCGGAATTAAAGATTATTTGTTTCAAGTATAAAACGCGGGAATATCTGTACCTGCCTTAAGAAAGTTTGCAAAAAGATTTTCAATGAGTTTAGACATTGCATAATTCCTTATTTGAAATTTTTAAAAAAATAAGTGTATGGTTAATAATTAAGTGGCTAAGTATTTAAGTACCTATTTACAAAATTGAAACATTCTTTGTTGGATGGGAGGTCTACTGTTCACAAAACTGCTAGTTTAGTTACGAAGGTATTTATAATCGAACAATGCCAGTTCGCCTCTAGCGTCTACTGTTGCTTCCCTACAGTATCAGTTGGCGTGCCTTTATGCTGGCAGCTTTGTTGTGGAAATACCTCACGTTGTATTACAGCTAGAACTCAAAGAAGAAGAACTCACTAGAAGTTCAGGTCAAGTTAAATGCATTAAATAACTTAACCGATAGTTCCGATATTGAATATTTATAAAAATGAAAATTCATATAAGAATAATATTCACTACTAGCGCAGATCCGTGAAAAATCAAGGGATTATATATTTGTGCAGCTGAAAGTTTATAAAATATTTGCCTCCTTATCATTGCCTTTCAAAAAACAAATATTGTCAATTTTCTTTTGTAATATACCTAATTTTTTTTTTTTGCTGAAAAATATTAGAAATTTACCTTTCCAATGATTACATTAAAATTAAAAAACAACAAATCTTTCAAAAATTTAAACAAAAGAAAAACACATTTCAAAAATTTTGAATTATTAATTCATATTCTAAAATTAAATATTTCTCTGATTATAGGTAGGTACGTACCTACTTTATCGCTTGTCTGAATTCACACTATCAGTACTATTTTTTAAAATCTCAAAGCAAACTTGAATTCATTGAACTTAAATTATTTTACGCAGGAATAATTCACCTCACGCACCGATAACCTATATTAGTATTTTTGTAGGGATGAAAAAGTTGATTATTTCATTGCTGACGAATGAGTGCAAGTTTCGATGTCAGCCTGATTTTTTTTTGTGTTCTTCTGTTTCCATGCTCTTTGGATATTTTTTATTTTCTTAAAAAAATTAATACCTTTTACTGTTTTCAACGTTCTTATCACGAAACTTTGGTGGTTATTATTTTACATGAAAACCAAAAAAAATCTTATTTTTGTGCGTTTTACAAAACGTTAGTATAAACATACCTTTATAATTATTTCTCCGCGCTCGGTCAGCTGTTCTGTATATTACATTGAATTTGTATGTACACATTTAAATTAATCGATAATTTGTACATGTTTCCAAATTAATGATCGTTCTTACTTGATACTATGCATGTACCTAACGTCTCTCAGATGTTATCCGAACATGTGCATTACGACTCGCAAAGTCAAGCTACCTTTACACCACACAATTTTCTTACATTTTTTTTAGTTAGAACTGCTTTTTTTCTTAGATTATCGTGAATCAATCACCACCGAAGTTTTTCGTTACGAGCATTGGACATGTATAAATTCTGATTTTTTTTCAAATCGATCAAATAATATTTTAGAACTTGTAGTTCTGTTGGGTGGGTATTTGAAATAATACCTAACCTAAAGTAGCGGGAGTTATTATGATATTCTATAAAAGAGTTCACAGTTTTTATCACCTCTCAAATGGCCCGACTATGCTAATGATGATCGTTGAAATCTTCGCATCGTAATTAGACTGGGTTTTTTACCGTACATCTGAGAAAAAATGCGGAATGTCGCTATTAGTTGGCTTGAGACCAGTTTAATAAATTCAAGGCTGTCCAAACAGAACAGACAACTAGTATGTACAAGTTTGCTGTACCCGCTCCAAACATCATGGAACCTCCTTGGGTACGATTTCTGTTACATAAATTATGCGTCTTAACCCGTTTGACTACCTCAGCTCTTAATCCTGTGCTTGTAGAGGAATCTATTTTGTAACCAGGGATTCGACTTGCAGACAAAAATATATTGCTTGCTCTGCAAAAATTTTCGAATAACCGTAAAAACCTTTGGATCACGTAGGTGTTGCCCCTTTCTCGCTAAAAGGAAGAAGTAAGCATCAGTAAAGCCAAAGGCAGTTTCTCAATTATTTTTAGCAAGGACAACGTGTCGTTTCTACTACTTATTCTTACTGCCTTTCACAGCTCTCCATTTCTTCCATCCGTCAAAATACTTGTAAAACGTCAAACAACGTTAATTTTTCTTTCCTCTGGGCCTCCGATGTTTTATGTAAAAGTATTTGGTTGTAATATCGTTAGAAGCTTATAAATATGTACCAATAAAAAATTTTAAGCTTGTATTTTCGAATCGTTTCTCGATCGACCTATATATAGGCCCAGAGATGTGCAAAATGGGTACCCAAAACCATTTGAAATGCAAAATGGAAATGGGTCTAAACTTTTCTATTTGAAAATGCAAAATGCAAAATAGTTTTTAGAAAAGCATTTCAAATGCAAAATGCAAAATACCCATTTTCAAAATGCATTGAAAATGCAAAATGGTTTCTCAGGTCAAACAATCAAAATAATTATAGAGTTTTTAAACAATTTTGTCATTTAATAATGGACATCAATGTAGAACAAACATATTACATGATGGTAAATCCAAAAACACTACGACTACAGATTATGAAACCACAAAAAATTTGCGCGGGACTAATGTTGCCAACGTAAAAACATAGAAACTGCTATCTAACATTTAATATTACAGCGTTATGGCCCCATGTTCAGTATTTGAATCAGTATTTTTTGTAATGGTATCACTCAATTGCCAGAGCTCCTACCAGGGAGCGACTTGACAAATGTAAATTATCTCTCATAGTGAGGTTGAGGACTGACTGATATTTGGGGCTTATGAAAAAAAGATGAGTGGAGATAGTAGGAATAATGTTGCAAAAACGCATTTAAAATGGAAAATGCATCGAGAAAAGCATTTAAAATGCAAAATGTAAAATACCCATTTTGCATTTCCATTTGAAATAAAACACATCTCTGTATAGGCCCTTGTGACTGAAGTAAAGTTAAATGTATCTGATTATGCGAATTTCTACCAAAAGTATTAAGCCTCCGTAGTAAGCGTTCAAATATAAGAAGAAGATGGTTTGAAAGAGAGATGTGTTAATACCATAGACATATGAATATTAGTAGACCTGCCCTAAGTGATTAAAAGCGTATTATCCCCACTCCCCATACCGGTTCCATTGGAGCCGGCTGGGCTCGCGTATGGCCTCAAGTGAAATTTGAAAACGTGACGTCATCATTCTTGTGCGAACTATGGTCGAGGCATCATCGGTTCATTTTACGAAATAACACGGCAAAATGTTGACTTGTGATATGAAAACTTGTAAAAATAGATGTGAAAAAGAGAATAAACCCAATTGTCGTATTACATTCCATAAGTAAGCATTATTTTACTCTATTTTAAGCTTATTCACACCGTATTATATGGATCAGTTTTAGAAACATATACTATCACATCACAATGTAGCGATTCTCAAGTGTGCTCATCGTTGTTTACTGGGGTAAGTAAATTATGAAACATTTGTAAAAGTGTCTTAACTAAATACTCTGAAACTAACTACGACTCTGCAAACAGAAGAAATTTACTTTGCCGAATTTGGACTTCGCAAATTAGTTCATAACGTGGCGAGTAGTGAGCGCTCCCATGTAAAAATGTCTATTCATTCAAAAGCAGATTTTACTTTTAAGAAGTAAATGGTGATATTATAATGCGAGATGCCTATTTACTGTCAGATTGATTTATTGACGAATCACAGTCAGCTTCACCCCCTTCGTTCTTCAACAGTTGATTTTACCCCTCGCCATTATCTTCTTGTCTATTAATTCCTATGTCTGTGGTTAATACAAACGTAAGAGGAATGACCGTAATAAAAAAACGATAATATGTAAGCGAACATTTTGAAAATATTTAATAAAACATGGCTCGTTTAAAATAGAGCAAAAATGTCTCGACAAATTTCTAAGTTGCATTTAAAGATAAACATTGAATTTTTTCATACCTAACATGTTAAATAACAGAACAAAATGTGGTTTTAATAATTTTCGGAGCAAATTTCGAGGAAGTTTCATATAATTTCGGCGCTACAAATGTATGGATATTATCTTCAAAACAACGTATATTTTTTAGAAACTTAATGCCGGGGCTTGAAAAGATGCACTAATTTGAGGCATGAAATTGGCAGTATGCATGTTCTTAGTAATATTATGTAGAAATGATAATTCGGTGAGATGTACACACATGAGATGTAGGTACGGAAAAACCATGACCACCGAATTAGTAATGTGAAGATCGGAATGGAATACAAGGCCATTATGAAGAAACGAGATGAAGAAGATTTGGACAATGGGGTATCAAGATAAAAACACCGGTGTATGAAATAAGACGTCGCACGATGAAGTGAGTCAGGCCATTTTAACCGGCAGCGAAATATCAGCCGTATTTATGAGAGAAAAGATTTATCCACTTATTACTTATTACTTAATGTGCACTAAACAGTGATTGAATCGTGTCGACGCGTGGTACTATTAGAGATAACACAAATTAAGTTTACTGATATTGAATCATTTACTTTCATAATCACTGACAGTAAATTGTTAACCGTCATTTACTACAAAAATAATGGCTGACAAATAAGTAATATATTCGCTAAAGCATCGTTAAAGTAACTGTCATAACTTTCTCAAAACGTTTATCATTATAAACATGATATTACTATGTCATTCCTGATGTTGCAATTTGAAAATCTGGTTGTTTACCTTCAGTCATAATTATCACTGCCGTAATGAACATGCTTTCTCGGTGAATCAAGATTGAGTCTAATTTGATAACATGCAAATCGTGTATGTTGGCATCATACAGAACAATAATTAAATTGTGAAAATTAATTGGTTTATACTTCATGAATTCTTACAGTCAACTGCATTAAAAAAACATCAGAAAATAATCTTTTTTGAACCTTATAATATTTTTCCGGATTTCTAAGTTATTACGTTTTTGACTAAACAAGCATTTATTGTTCAGTGTGCGTTTAATATTACTGTAAGAATATCTACCTGTAATGGTTCTACTTGGAGGTGTTCATGACAAACGGTTCTTTAACTCAACAAAACGGACGGATATCTTGCTGTAGAAACATTTACAATGGATTACATGAAAAGAAACAAATGTCTTTCAAACATGATTGTGTAAAAGCTAGTACTAATAAAATTTCAACGACAATAATTGAAGCACACTGCACGACGTCATAATAAATACATTTTTCAAAGTAAACACTAATTTGAAATGAATTCTCATCAGAAAGTTCCTACTCCGGCATTGTTGCAAAATTATTGCGTTTCAAACTTAGAATAGGATATCATTGAAAGGCTGATTTGACATTGAATTCTCACTGAGTATGACGTCGTTATCAGAAATATGTTTCTATAAGTATCTAGTATATTTTTCTAGTCAACCTAGTATCATGAGAAAAGTATCTAGTATATTTTCTTAGTCAACCTAGTATTATAAAAAATATGTACTATATTTTCATAGTATTTATATATTAATAAATAAGGCGAATATTGTTAGACTCATATTTGCCTCTCGTAAAATCGCCAATAAAGTTTGACGCCAACTTGAATTGTTTATATTTAGCTGAAGTTTCATTAAATTTTGTAGTGCTTATACCACTCAACCGAGCAGGGATGAGTAATAGTAATTTTCATCGGCTGTTTTACGTCTCACCGAAAACCCATTAATCAGAAAACCGCAGACACTAAAGGTCTAATATCAAATTTCTGGCGATAATAAATATTCGCAATATGTATTATTATACCATAATTGATTATTGAGTAGGTATTTTTATGTAACATTATTTCGAGAATATAAGTTAGGTGTAGGTACATAATAAATACCTATAAGTTGCTTGCTTATTTTTATTTCAAGTCACTACTAAAAATAAAATTCCATGTTCGAAAAAAAATACTCATCAAGCCTTTTTCTTCTCTTATCTTATGATGAAACATGAAATATTAGTAGCTGAAGTGTACCCGACCTCGTGGTTTGTGGTAAAGTTTTGAGGTTGTGAATGCTAGTGTACCTATCTCAAAACTGGGTGCAGTTTTAAGGTGGAAATAATGTTTTTGTGAAGAATTGAAAAAAAAAATTTAAGTATTTTTTTTTGACTCCTTCTACCATTCCCTTCTATGTCACGCATTATCCTTAGGCCCCTTTATTCTTTCATCACATACTCCACATTTTACTACATGAAACTATTTGATTAATTTGATGCCATGTCTTCCTCGGGCGTCCCGACTTCTTTAACAATTCACTTCCAGGTTATACATTCTCCTTGCACCCTTTCTTCGTTCTTCACATAACTTTTACGTCGTGGGGTTTTCAGGGAACCAAGTAAGAGTGGAGAGGCGAGATTAGATCCTCTATCTTCGAGGGGCCTTCAGGGAACCAAGGGGAAGTGGACTCCTCCATCGTAGGGCCTTCGGGAAATCAAGGAGGAGTGAAGAGAAAGGATGGGATTCTCTCCCCTCGTGGGCCTTCAGGAAACTAAGGGGGAGTGGAATCTCCCCCTCCCCCCATGGGACCTTCTGGGAACAAAGGAGGATTGGAGAGGAGAGCTGAGGCTACCTCCGTGAGCTCTTCCCCTCTGGGGCCTTCAGGAAACCAATGAGGAGTGGAGAGTAGAGATGAGGCCGTCTTCCCTATTGCTGCCTTCCAGTAACCAAGGGAGATTGGAGAGAAGAGATGAGACCTGGAAGACACAATGTGGAACCAGAAGATGTAGCCACATATCCAATGACAGCCCTGGTGAACTTTATAAAAGGGACTGGGTGACTGTTAAAGGAATAAGACAAAATGTGAGATAGCACCATGTGCCTATGGCCCTCTCTCTATAAGTGCTCATGGGAACTATAAATAAACCGTATCCGCTCAATAATAAAGAATAAAAATAAATCTTCACAGCCAGTATAATTATACATTACAACTCAAAGATTCTGTTTCTTTTCTTCTCTTGTAATAATATGACGTCAACACCGCTGTATTTAATAAAAAAAAACTTGTTTTCGTCAGATTTTATTATTTGTTCCTCCGTTTATAAAAATCGTGCCGAAGTATCAGGCTCTCCGATTAAGATACATTCTCAAAAACATGTTATTACTTCTTCCATATTATTCCATAAATTTGAAACGGAGATGTAACATTGCTTACTGGCAATACACTTAGGTATTATTTACTAAACTAGTAGGAAATAAGAAATGCATGTTTGAATAAATCTAAGCGACTAAACAGGAAGTACCGACGTCCCATGTATTTTTAAAAGACTTAATCGGCTCTTAAGAAAAATAAAACAATAAGCAGGTGGATGTAGAGGGACTTAAAGCAATGGTGTAACCATTTTGTTTTTATCATTGTTATAATATTATCACATAAATAAATAGATCTACTTAATATGTCATATATATTTTTAAGATAAGACGTGTCCGAGAAACCAAAATACAACAAGTTTGTCAGCTACAAATGGATCGTAAAGTCTCTTTAATAAATACCTACTCCCGGGCTTTGCCCGAATTTCATTAAATGCATTTTGTCAAAGTGCTTCTCCATGTTGAACAGTTGGAAATTATAAATATTTTCTTATTTATTCTTTGTATCTTACTTTATAGCAATCTCGGTAATTCATAAAACTTATTTTGGGACTGGAGGAATTTACAAAACATAAGTGGGACGTAGTGCAAATTTTAAGAGAAAACATAATTATTAATTTCATATACACATTAAATAATGCCGTTCAAAAATAAAGAAGACAGGTAATTTATATAAATCAAAGATACACACTTGTGTAGTTAAATATAAACAAGTAATAAAAATAACAATACACAATAATATAAACGTAACCACGAACATAAAGTTGAAATTTACAAAAACTACAAAATTTTGTTGAAAATCATTTTATATGTATGTTAGAACGTGTATTTAAAGAAAAATAACCCTCAATACTAGTGAAAGATGTAATAAAGGGTTATCGTAATACGAGTATTATATTATAAAGAAGCCGAAAAAATATATTTACGAGTTTTTAATCTAAAACAGAATGGCGACTTGCTCTAGTCTAAAGACAAACATAAAAACATTTTACTATGCTTCCACTATTTTAGATACCATTGACTGTTTAATTTAATAATATAAATATTAGCAAAATCGTGAGGTAGTCTGACCTCTAAAATCTCACCATGGGTGCGCCACTGATCTTAGAACTTCTTAGGCAATTCGACCAAACATTATTGTTGAAGTAGCAACGATGTTATGAGAACTAACAACAATAAAATAAAAGTCATAATAAACTTATAATACCCAGTCCATTTTCAGAGGTCGTGTGTTACATACAAGGATGCAAGAAATTCAATGATTTATTAAATTATCATAAAATATTTTAGTTGCAAAGTGCAATATTAAATAATAGGTACTTTCACTTTTCTGGCATTTTGTTGTACAAAATTGTCAAACTTTATAAGAAATTAGGTTCCGTTCTTACCGCGCGTTGTTGTCTCCTTCCTCACCACAAAGTCCAACTCTTTGCTTTTATTTATTCAAGATAGGCACACAAACTTCTCGACGGTACTCTGCCCACAATACCCTGTATTCCAATTGGATTCTTTGCACTTTAACTTAACAAAATACCAGCCATGACTTTAATAAAAGATTGTTCAAAGTATCCCACGGCACCGGGACCCACAAGGCTCACTTTAACACAATCTAAAAGGTCACCGACAGTTAAAAAACTAGTTTCTCAGACAAATTCTTCAAAACACAGCACAAAACCCATAAGAAACACTGAAGTTATTCATCTACTACTGACAGGGAAGTATCGTAATGTACTGTTGATACAACTGTGCGTTTTTTAGACTGAATAAACAAACGAGAAAGCCCGGTGCCTTTCGTATGGCAAACGGAAGACTGCCGACGTAAGAACTGGTGTCTACGACAACTCGAGAAGAACTGAATATTGTACCTAGTGTATTTGGAAGTACGGTTACCTGCTTAGCACCTTTGGGCAGGGGTGCATAACTCTCTTGTTGAAAATAATACAATATCTTTGATAAGTTTGAGAAGTGAAGAGTAAGTTCATAGGATTGGTTTTTTTTATTTTGCACTAGCTGATGAAGTCACCGACGTTTCTCTGGATTTACGCGGAGCTTTTCGAAATCATATGAAATCAAACAGTAATTTTCCTCTTAATTTGAAAGTCAATGTGCAAAAATTCTGCTTTAAGGAGTGGAAAAAGGGCATGAGGTTAGTTTTACAAAAGCTCATGTAAACAGTCACCTTGTTTTGAAGGTTAAAGTTCTAACTAAAAGTTAAAGTTAACACTGTGGATTTATATTTATATATATTGGTAATCACTTAAATGTTTAGAATTATATTTTATTTGTAGGTATGTTGGTAAATGGTTGGTATGTCGCGTAAAATGAGTGCTAGCCAATAGCCAATGTACTGCTAAGCAAAACGATCGCTCAGTTTAATTGGTAGATAAAATAAAATAAAATGTTTGGTTTTTTCGTAATACCATAATTTTATTAAGCGTAAAATGTTGTTTGCGTAATAATAGAGGATTTAGCTAGGCATATGATCAAATCAGTGACGCCGCAGTGGGAACCCGACGCTTTTGACCACTCGAACATCTAACCACCGAATGCTTTCTTAAGATATACAGTTCTATACTACGTCAGTTGTTAGTAAATAGGATAAATTTAATATTATCACTTACCTGAGGATCAAGGGCATAGGTATATAAGGGAGGAGGGGGTTTATGGGGTTCAAACCCACCCCTATCGGCCTCAGTATTGCGTGGGAAATATATAATAGTACTTATAGATTAAATTCCTGGAAAATACAATTGTTTGAACATTCTTTTAACAATGTGATGTATATAATAAATGGTGTAAGTAGAGGTCCCAAAAGTGTGTAGGTCTATACCTAACAATCGACACACTTATAAGTGCATTCGGAGACGTCACTCCTGTAAATTTTGTGCATACATAAAGGACATAGTTAAATGTGTAATTCGTTAGTTTCTCATTTGTCCGCCTACACAGATAGTTTTATAGATTTTTACCAACTTCGGTTCTCGTAAATTGGTTGGCAATACCTGTCATGGCGGAACGATGAATGGTAATTTAATCTCCACATTCTTCTCGGTGAATCGTTGTTTATTCAAACGTCACGCACTCTGCACGTTACTGGGATATCTCATCTTTCGTTTTTCGTATCACTTGTATCGCCAATAACCAAATAATTAATTTGGAAATATTGTCTGGAGAACGAAAATAGTGAAAATATGAATGAGATGAAGGGTGAAGTTCGATTTTCCAGTTAGAATACCAATGGACATGAATTTTACATATGCCGTACAAATAATCATTAGACATTTGTTTATCCATTCATTATTATGTTAAGATTAGTCTTTATTCTAAAGCCAAAAAGTTCTACCTATTGGTTATCACATTATTCGTAGGTAAAATTTCTTGAAGAATTATGAGAATTTCCTGCAGTTATTAAATCCCAAAGTTAACATTATTTTTATTTTTACAAATTCAAATCACACACCTGTTAATTTCCGGTGAAAGCTCGAAAAAATAAAGTTTTCTACAAAACCAACTTGAAAGTCTTAATTATTTATTCAGCCGTATCATAGATGGCACTGATAAATAATTCCATCGTTATCGACATTTAATAAAACAGACTCCATTATTACCAACACCATGTTAAACTAGTTAAACAGATTTCCTCATTACCTACATTGTGTTAAAAAAATTTCTTCATTACCGACATTTTGTTAAACAAATTTATCTGTCACTTCTGACTTCTGACTCCTGTCATGTTCCCATTTCTTGTTGTCGAAGTATAAAATAAATCGTCAAAATGTCTGCCATAATCATCGCCGATTGGGTTTCCCTCGACAAGGATACGTATTACCGGTAAATTACTACTGATTTTAATTATATTCTATTGTTGTGGCAGTTGTATTACGCCCCATTTTTTCGTCGTAAAATATATTTTTAAGGCGATAATTCTCTATCTAATCTATAATATATTGAATGGGTTTTCTATGCTGTGTTATGCTCCCGTTAGCTTTCTTTCTGGAGAAAATTATTATGTCCACCTTTGTGGATGAACTAACAACCTAATTGGACTTTAAGAGCCTACCATCCAAATAATATATTTTGTTTGGCTAATTTGCAGGAAATTTGATCTGTATAGCATGAATTGGTCTATTGATAGTGGATTGGATTCAATGGTGATCAGTGGAGCACCTTACGGAGGTCCCATAGCTCTAATTAGGGATAAAAATAAGCTTGTTCGGATTGTGGGACAATCCAAACCAGTCATACACATCTACAATTGCGCAGGCACTCACATGTCCAATATAGTGGTAAGTTTGAAAAACAAACATCATCTCACTTTTTACTCCCAATATTTGTTACAAACCAAACTAAGATGTTTGAAGAAATAGATTCTACCCTACAATACGAGAGCTTAAAATCATACTTTATTTACAAAAGACATATCAAATTAACCTCTAATTATTAGTATTTATTTTTGTAGATAATGTTGTTTGACTTTACTACCTAGAATTATTTGTATGTGTTTTGGAGATTACGTTGTTTGACTTTAAGCCCTACAATTTATAAGTGTTCTTTCAAACATAGAATTTTAAGTGCCATTTATTTTTCTTCTGTGTATTATGAATTATTATTACTTTAAATTAGAGTTTTACCAGTGGAAATTAATACATAGGAAAGGAATCAAAAGTAACCTACATTATAAGGAATTCAAATCCATTTTTTACTGACAAATTATAGTTATATTAAATTAAATTATAGTTTATACAGTTAACAACCCTTTTTGGCTGTATAAATCAGGGCTTCCCTAACTGTGAGTCGCGACGCCCCGGGGCGCCGCGGGATCATCCCAGGGGCGTCGTGAGGCAATCTTTATAGCGAGAATATCGTTCCATCAGCACTGCAGCGTTAAGGGTTTTATTACCGTTTGCGACATCATTCTTGTGTGAGACAGGTTTCTCTGCAGTTGCAGTCATTAAGAATAAGTACAGATCAAAAATAAATTTAGAGGCAGAGACGAGAGTGGCGATTTCGAAACTTCATCCTCATTTTGAGAAACTATGCTCAGAAAAGCATGCACATCCTTCTCATTAATACCAAAGAAAAAAATGGCTTTTTTTATCTTTTTTGTTTGCTTCCATTTTTGTTTTTATGTTGTGTTCTTTATTTTCTAATAAAAAATTAAGATACTATTAGGAGTTTTTCTGACAAATTGTTATTAGGTAACGTACCCATACTGCGTGACCCGTTCAGGGGGGGGGGCTTCAAAATACTACGCTTGGTACAAATGAGCGGCGGGGGGCAGATTTTTAATCACCGGGGAAGGGGGGGGGGCGTCGCAAAAATATGGTAACTTCCCAAGGGCGTCACAGTTGAAAAAAGTTTGGGAAGCCCTGGTATAAATAATGTTTATGTTTTTCCACTAACTATTTTATGGCTATTCTATGTCAGTTTCTATTGGTGAGGTTTTTACGTACACAGTTTATCAATTGTTTATTAGTAAGAATGGTACCTAAAAGCCCAATGGGTGTCTAAATAAATTAATAAAATATGTATACTATTTTTACAAATACATACATGAACAGAGTAAGACTGTACAATTTACAAAACATTATTTTGCAAAAAACAAAGTTATTACAAAAATAGAATCAGCTGGTAAACAGTGAAAATTTTGCACCGGCACTCCAAGAGTTTAGAGTCTAATCACCTCTGTTCTGTGTATTTTCAGTGGAACAGTGGCATTCTGGTGCACATGGGATGGTCCGATGGAGAGCAATTGCTCTGCATCCAGGAGAGCGGAGAAGTGATGGTCTACGATATGTTTGGGGTCTACCAACACACCTTCAGCATGGGACCAGAAGCCAGAGACACCAAGGTATCTATCACTTCACCACCACTAACTTATCACTTCACAACCAGTTACTTACCACTTACCACTGTTCCCAAGGGTTGAGAGACATTTCATTGTTTTTATCTAATTAGGATCTATAAAAATTCATCGAGTGGCAAGTACTGTCCACCAATGGAATTCACTTATGTTGTGAAGAACATTACTTAATTAGGCCCTTTAAGTATATTTTTCTTTTAAATCAAATCCTTTAGTTTGTGGCAAGTGCTACTTCCAGTCGATGTAAATTTGTGGCAACCGCATTGTTTACACCTTAACCCATGAAATGCCAGCAAATCCATAGTGGATTCGTTAGGAACTTACCGCACTTGATTTTATGGTATTTCCAACCTTAAAAATGCTTCTATTGTACCAAAAATGTATTTATTCATTCGGCAAGGACATAAAGTATGTTAACATTATTCTAGTTTGTCGTATCGTCATTTGCAAACATTGTTTTTTTATCTGTGCCAATGAGCACCCTGAATTCCGTATCAAATTCATTTTCAAGTCATATTACTGAATTTGTTTACAAGAAAGCCTTACATGATTTAATTTTTATTTGTAAAGAATGCTTATTTAGCTGAAAAATATAATAAAACTCAGGAATATTTTCGTATTTTTTCATTATACTATATTTTTTTATAACATTTGACAGAAAAAAACATTTATCTGTATATAAGTAACTAATCGGGGAAACTGCATAGAATAGATGTATACAATTTTAATGAATAAACTAGCTGTACCCGGCCACGCTTTGCTGTGGCTCAGTCTGTCTAGGCAGATAAAGAAACAACAGTGCGTATTGCTTTTACGTCCAACAGATTGCGCTATTTAAAAAAAAAACATGTTTGTCCAACGATGGCGCTGTTTTACAAAAAATTATGTTTTTACCTGCCACAGGAGACCTATATATAATATAGGTATTTAAAAATATACGCTTATTCGAATGCAACTTTGTGTCAAAATTTCAAAATAATCAGTCAAGAACTTTCAGAGATACAAGATTTTGAACAAATGAACATTTTTATTTATATATATATAGATGGATAAACATATTATCTTGTAAGATGGTACAATTTATAAAAACTTCATTTAAAAAAGTACCAGTATAAGTAAGTAAAAGAAGTTAAATTAAGTAAGTAAGTAGTAAGTAAGTAAAAAGTAATACTTCATTAAGTTATTACAAAAATAGGGTCCGCCGGCGCATGGCAACTCTTTCGGTATTTTAGCTGGTACACGAGGGTTGCTGTAACATTATTTTACCGACAATATTTCTCAACAATATTGTGAGAAATATTTTTAATAAAAATATGGAAGCAAACAGCAACATTTTTTAATTTTTTCTTTATTCAGCATAAATTTGTAGTACAATTAATTTATATCTAGGCAATTAACCTGTTAACCGGGGAGATCAGTTTTGAATTACGCAGCATATAACGGGGCCTAGGATAACCTTCACTAGCATGTATTAATACGTCACGCCCGGTGGACGTAATTTCATATTTTTATTTTTTTTTATTTATGCATCAATAAAAGTGAAAATATCGAATTAAAAAAATAGAGTATTTACAAACAATTATAAAGATTACAAAAAATATAAAAAAGGTTATAATTACAGAACAATAAATAAAACACACAGATAAAAGAGAAACATTGAATTTAAAAAATTTAAATATTTAAAAATTAAAAACTCAATTTCTGTATGATATGCTCGGAAATATACGTCCCGCTTGTTCCAGGGCGCAACATATATTTCAAGGATGTATTCATACGTCCTACCTGTACCCGATACTGTTTACGTTTGATGTATTTATACGTCCCGCCCGGTTAACAGGTTAATGTTGCAATTGAATCATATCATTACGTATTTTAATATATATACACTCCTGTTTTTGTGATTTCAGGTTTACAATGCTAAATTATTTTCAAGTCCACACGGCACCGGGATAGCTATCATGACGGCTTCAAACAGAATGTTTCTGATAAATAGTGTGGCTGAACCAAAAGTGAGACAGCTGCCTGATATACCCAGTAAGTTTTACACTAAACCTGAAGCTTAATGTCCCAGAGTTTTGTTGCTTCAGATGTAATTATTTTGCTTTACACTTAACCCCTTGCTAATTGGTTCGCTTCTGGGAACAGCTCATATTTACTCATAGATATGTCTCTCATCGTTGTGTTACCCTTACTGTCATGGTGAGAAATTAAACGGTGTTAGAAAGGGAAAAAACCACGCTTTATATTCAAATCTACAAGTTAACCACAGAAGAAGTAAAATGTGCATTAATTTGGATTTTATTTCAAAGCAGAAATACTCTGATCTTCCGGAAGAATATGCGAGAGGCGTGAGGGGTTAAGATTCTAATATTTTATTTGTTTGTTCTAGGAGCCGCAGAAAGACCGAATTGTTGGTGTGTTTTAAGCAGTACATCTCAAGTAAGCGGTCTACTTGTGTGCAGAGACAGAGATGTCTTCAAATGCCAGCTAGGAGAAACGCAACCAATCCTCTTGGTGAGATATTATTATATTGGATTCCCATCATCTTGATTTTTATAGTATAGATTTATACAGTTAAGGATTATTTTCGTTATCACATAGTTGTAGTACCTATTATGTATGTCCATAAAATATCATTACGTAATTTTGCCTGAGATTGTTCTGAAAACTTAACTAATGATTTCAAGTTAAAATCATTGAATTTAAATTTAAATTAATGTATGAGTAGTTAATAGTTATTAAAAGGAAGAAAGTGTGTGGAGAGAGAAAAAAATAAATTGAAATCAAGAATTATAATATGCTCACGAATTGTAATTGACTGTTAATACACAGAAGTTTTGAAAAATGAAGTGAAAGTATTTTTGAAATATGTCACGCTAAGATATTGAATAAGTTAGTTTTGTATGTTAGAAAGGAATCATGAAAGATGTCTAAATGTAGTAATTTTTCTTAGTGGTTGTAAGTTGTGATTGCGCGAGTAATTACTGAGTTGTTTGCTGCATTGGTATTGTTGGCTTCAATATGAAAAAGTGTAGTGTGCCTGGTACGCCTCGTTGGAACATTTAAACCAATGACGGATCGCAATTGGGCAATATCTCTTTTATTATTTAGCAGATTATGTAGAAACAACAGATCTGACAATGTGCGTCTTTTTTGTAAAGTTAACATATTATTTGTAGTTCGGTTGTATTTCTTGAGTAAATGTTTCGAAGATTTATTCTGTATTCTTTCTACTAAATCTATGTATACCTTATATTGAGGATTCCATATTGTGGAAGCATACTCCAGTGGACTTCTGATCAATGAACAAAACAACATTTCTAGAGTCTTAGCACTTTTGAAAACTTTGCATATTCTTAATAAGAAAACTAGCATCCTGTAGGATTTTGATATAATGTGTTTGATGTGCTTATCACAAATTAATTTGCTATCTAAATAAACACGTAGATCTTTACACGTAGACACTCGTAGGTGGTAAAGGTTTGTTGTTCAGGTTGTATGGATAGATGATTTTGTTTATTGTTATTAAGTTTAATTTGTAGAACTCCATTTTATTTTTTTATTTTTTTATATATACAATAATATTATTATTGGGTTTATAAAAACAGTTTATTTTTAAACAAGTTCTGCTGTGTAATTATTATTACACTGACACTGACACACTGACAGTTTGATAATGCCTTTAGAGGGCGAAACAGCTGTCACGCGTAATAATAATTACACAGCAGAACTTGTTTAAAAATAAACTGTTTTTATAAACCCAATAATAATATTATTGTATATATAAAAAAAAAAAAAATAAAAAAAAAATAAAAAAATAAAAAAATAAAATAAAAAAAAAAAAAATAAAAAAAAAGATGATTTTGTTTTTATTTCTAGTAAACTTAATCGAGTGACACTTAGATATGTTTAAGGACAATAAATTTTATTCACAGTATGCGCACAAATTATCAAGATCGCTTTGCAATCCCATACAATCGGGTAAACACTGTATAGCTTTATAAATTTTCAAGTCATCCGCGTATAAAACTTGTAAACTTTAACTTACTAAATACTACTAATAAAACTTACCTAGCACTTCTTTGTAGGCAGAGTGAAGAATTAATTTTATTTATTTATTTTTTACCAGGATACATTTATACAGCAAATAACATAATATTTTATGATAACTAGTAAGATTATGTGTATGTGTTGAGAATACTTAAAATGGGTAACACTACTATTATACCTTGTCAGTTCGATAACAGTTCTTAGCTAGGCAGATTGTCTTTTTCTGGGTAACCAGATGCTTCAGTTATGCGCGTGTACTTTCATCAAACTATCTACTTAGTGTGATATATACTAGTGTGTATGAATAATTTTAAGTGTCATTATTTAAAAAATTTTAACCCCTAGCCGAGCCACTTTAACAGTTATTAATTAACTAACCATTAATTGTAATCTTTGGGTTCTGACATTGTCTAAGAATGGACTAACCTCCAGTAATAGATTATATGGGTATTGTACGCAATTTTAAAAGTTTTATAATTCTGTTTATAAAACAAAAAGTCTTCTGTTTCCAGAGGGCAGACATGACCAATCCCTTCACTGCCATTTTGAAAATCACAGCGTCCCAAAATGGTCGCCATGTGGCACTGTTTACGGATGCGGGGTGCGTGTGGATGGGCTCATCAGATCTCAAAACGAAGTACTGCGAAATAGACACAGGATATCTGAAACAGCCAAAACAAATAGTTTGGTAAGACTCTTTTGTGTTCTTCTAAATATCTCAACTTTACCATCATATTCCTTTCAATTACTTATTAAATAGCATTGCAAAATATGTCAACTTTACCAGAGATGTGCAAAATGGGTACACAAAACCATTTGAAATGCAAAATGGAAATGGGTCAGAACTTTTCCATTTGAAAATGCAAAATGCAAAATGGTTTTTAGAAAAGCATTTCAAATGCAAAATGCAAAATACCCATTTTCAAAATGCATTGAAAATGCAAAATGGTTTCTCAGGTCAAACAATTAAAATAATTATAGAATTTTTAAACAATTTTGTCATTTAATAATGGACATCAATGTAGAACAAACATATTGCATGATGGTAAATCCACACCACGACTACAGATTATGAAACCACAAAAAATTTGCGCGGGACTAATGTTGCCAACGTAAAAACATAGAAACTGCTATCTAACATTTAATATTACAGCGTCATGGCCGGGGCCCCATGTTCACTATTTGAATCAGTATTTTTTGTAATGGTATCACTCAATTGCCAGGGCTCCTACCAGGGAGCAACTTGACAAATGTAAATTATCTCTCATAGCGAGGTTGAGGACCGACTGATATTTGGGGCTTATGAAAAAAAGATGAGTGGAGATAGTAGGAAGAATGTTGCAAAAAAGCATTTAAAATGGAAAATGCATTGAAAAAAGCATTTAAAATGCAAAATGCAAAATGGTTTTTAGAAAAGCATTTAAAATGCAAAATGGAAAATACCCATTTTGCATTTCCATTTCAAATGGATTTATTTGAAATAAAGCACATCTCTGAACTTTACTATCATATTCTTTTCAATTATTTACGAAATAGCATTGCAAAATATGTCAACTTTACTATCATATTCTTTTCAATTATTTACGAAATAGCATTGCAAAATATGTCAACTTTACTATCATATTCTTTTCAATTATTTACTAAATAGCATTGCAAAATATGTCAACTTTACCATCATATATGAGCTTAACTTACTCTTGGGGCTGCCTAGGTTAATGTCAACAAATACAAACCGTAGAACACAATAGCATAGAAGAATGTCCCCTTCACCAGTTTCCTAGATGCACACCGATGCCATGAACTGGCAGAATAATCTAAGCTTTGACCTCTGCCAACGTATCTCCACCATACGAATAGGGAGAAGACAGACGGAAAAACAAACACTCTTAATCAATTATACTGTTTTTTTTTCGGCCGTTTATTATGCCGTTTTGCTCTACCTCCTTCTTTAGCCAACGTTTCGGACAGTATTGCAGTGTCCATCATCAGGGCAGATGGGCACGTTGGCTAAAGAAGGAGGTAGCGCAACACGGCATAATACCCCAAAAACAAATCACTATAATACTTTTGGCCGTGAAAATCTCAAATCATACCTCACTCTTAATCAAGTTCTGTATTTCTTCAGGTGTGGCACAGAAGCTGTAATCGGCCACTGGGACAATGTGATGGTCATCATCAGTAAGTCGGGCGAGAGTGTCAGCTACTCCTACGACTACCCCATCCACCTCATCCCGGAGATGGACTGCGTCAGGATTATCTCGGGCCTGAACCACGAGCTGGTGCAGAAGGTGCCTGCCGTTGTGCAGAAAATCTTCAGGATCAACAGCACAGAGCCCGGGTCTTATTTGTTGGAGGCTTCCAAGCAGTTTCAGGTACAGTTTAGCTTTATTTTATATCTGTTCTCTTGTGATATTCTCGAATTCTTTTCTGCTATTTTCTTGTATTTTCTTCTGTTCTATTTTCTTGGATTTTCTTCTACTATTTGTGTACAGGGTTTTCCAATAAGAAGTGTTATTTTGATATTCAATCGTAAAAGATCAATGATTTCGTTGCTTGTGTGGCACGTAGCGCCGTCTTGTTGAAAGTAAACGTTGTCCAGATCAATACCATCCAATTCCGGCCATAAAAAATCATTAATCATCTCTCGATAGCGCAATCCATTCACCGTAACTGTTGCTCCAGCCTCATTTTCGAAAAAGTAAGGTCCAATGACTCCGCCGGACCATAAACCGCACCAAACAGTCACACGTTGAGAATAGAGAGGCTTTTCAACAATAACTCTTGGGTTTTCCGAGCCCCAGATGCGACAATTTTGCTTGTTGACGAAGCCACCGAGGTGGAAATGGGCCTCATCACTCAAGATGATTTGCATTTGATTCACTCAAGTGAATTTTAATAATTTCAATGCGTTGTTGAAGCGTGTATCGTTCCATTTTTATTAATGGCGTAGTTTCTACTTGTCAAATGTCAAAAAATGACAGCTTCAAAAGTAACATCTACCGAAATAGCGGGCTATTCAAAATAACACCTCTTATTGGAAAACCCTGTATATTCTCTTATGTTCCGTTTGCATGGATTCTCTTCTGCTATTTTCTTGTATTCTCTTCTGTTATGCTTGAATTTTTTCTGGTATTTCGTTGTATTCTCTTCTGTTCTATTTGTTTGGATTCTTTCCTGCTATTTTTTGTGTATTCTCTTCTGTTCTGTTTGCTTCAATTCTCCTTGACTATTTTCTTGTTTTCTCTTCTGTTAAGCTTGAATTCTTTTTGGCCAATTCTTTATATTCTCTTCTACTTGTATTCTCTTTTGCTCTATTTGCTTGAATTCTTTTCGGCTATTTTCTTGTTTTCTCTTCTGTTAAGCTTGAATTCTTTTTGGCCAATTCTTTATATTCTCTTCTACTTGTATTCTCTTTTGCTCTATTTGCTTGAATTCTTTTCGGCTATTTTCTTGTTTTCTCTTCTGTTCTGTTACACTTAAATTATTTTCTGCTATCTTCTTGTGCTCTCTTCTACTTGCTTGTATTCTCTTCTTTATTTATTTATTTATTTAAGACACATACAGGACATTTTGAAACATGTCCCTAGACTAATGCATCTTCAGCATTTATATTAATGTACATTCACAATAATAAACACATAAATTGAAAATGAATTAAACATTCAGTGAGTGGCACTGTTGTATCAGCAGGTTAAAACAAGAACACAGAATACACCTAGCTATATATCATCAAAAACCTTTCTGAATTTGTTTCATTTTTACATTTTATTTTCTGGCATCTGTACTTCCTCCCTCTCCCTACAGCATTGATATCTTTAAGATCCAGATTCACTTCTTCCTTCCTACAACATCCCCAAATATAACATCGCTCTTCTGTGGAGTTAACACAAAAATTTTATTCTTAATTACATTTTACTTTTGCGATTTCAGAAACGTAGTCACAGAGCCGATGAATATATCTGCATAGTCAAGAATCAACTGGGCTTAGCAGTGCAGCAATGCATCGATGCTGCGGCCTTTGAATTTGATCCTGAGATCCAAAAACTTCTGATACGAGCTGCGCAATTTGGAAAGGGCTTTGTCCCGGATCATAACCCGGACCATTACGTGCATACTTGTCGCTGGCTTCGGGTTTTAAATGCGGTCAGGGACCCTAAAGTGGCTATACCACTCACATATATTCAGTATCCTTTACAATTACACGATAACATCTATCCTGTTATAATCGCTTGAATTATATTTTAAATGAAGCTCAATACCACTAAGAGTAAACTGATGGAAGTGAGTTTATGACATGTCTTGTTTGCCCAAAGTGAAGGAAATCAGTTTTCTTTAAAACTTATTATCAATTATCACTGTTTAGTGGGTCTCAATGTTTCAATGTTTCTTTTGGCCAGTGATTTTGAAATTATGTATTTTATATTTTTTGTATTTATTTTACGACTGATTATTCATCCAATTACAGTAAAATAATCATAATATTTGGATGATTTGTATGGCGCCGTTTTTTACATAATCACCTCAAGGGCGCTGTACAAATATATAATACATTTCTAAAATGATCTATGTTATTACTAACTATATATAGAGATAATATACATTACAATACTTACCTGGTAGGTCACTTGAAATTAATACTTAATTAACATTAACTAATTGTTTATTAGCGAAATTTAGATACAGGATTTAGGACATAATTGGATGTAACTGGACTTTCTCTCAGGAATGGTATATTTAATTTAAGGATATGGCAACATAAAAAGGTAAATTTAAGTTTAGACCTGAATTCTTTCTGACTTGTTATGGATCTTAGTTTCGGAGGGAGTTTATTCCAAGCCTTCGGCCCAGATTCTCCGAAAGCGCGATCACCAAACTTAGTATTTGGCTTGCACTTAGGTTCCATCAGTCTGCCTACAGCTGCTGATGTTGCTGATCTAAGAGTTGACTGCCCCAGACTAGTGTTTTCCGGGACGCATAGTTCAGAGATATAGGGTGGGTCCATTTCATTGATGGATTTAAACACCATCCATCACAATTTGTACTGGATTCTTTCAGGGCACTTGAGCCAGTGAAGGTTACGAAGGTGTTCTGAAAGGTGTGAATATTTTGAAACCCCGGTTATGAGCCGTGCTGCTGCATTAAACACTGATTGAAGTTTGTCAATTTGATATTTTGGAAGGCTGGCATAAATGCCGTTGCAGTAATCAATCTTCTCATTCTACCACTTTTATCTGGGAACATGATTATACAAAAAACTCTTAAAGTTATTTAAAAATTAATTAAATACATCACTGTTTCAGAAATTTGATTCAACAGCTCCAATTCTCGTATCGTTCTATGCTGTGCTAGAACATCTGTTCTGCCGTGTGGTATCTTGAACAAGTCGTGGCGACACATGGCGTGATATGTGTATCCGAGAATGTTAGTTTGGGATCAAAGACGAAACCAAGATCTTTAACGTCATTGACTGGGCATGATGTTTGCCCTTTAATGCTGTACTGTTAATGGAACTCTCTTACAAGGTCTTTTAACAGACTCTAAAAAGACTCTCAGAACTCTCAGATTATCTTCTTTGTAAGAAGAACTGCGTATGGGTTCCAAATTAGGCCAATTTTTATATTTCAGTTTTCAAGTGAGCGACGCTTCTTATTTTGGCACCTTATGTGGGTTTTGCTATAAAAGTTTAAGAACAATATTGCATATTTTACACTGGGAATTGAAGTGGGTTTTGTTTCGTCTAGATTCCGGTCATCATAACTGACTTTCTGGGTGGTGTTATTGTTGCTTATCTATGAATGGGTACCTATGAATGTTTTTAAAGGTTGTACAATTACTTTAATCAGCATTATGTAGGTAGTATTTTCCTTAAAATTACAAATCAGAGTGCAACACTTGGGGGAAAGAATTCTTCTAGACAGACTGGTGTGGAGAAGACTCCATTGCTTGGCCAAGCACATTGCTACTTATCTGAGACTAACACAGGGTCATACAAGGGTTCTAGCTCATTGGGCATGCTATAAGGTGAGCTGTAATTCACACACATTCAAATTTATATTCCTCATAAGATTTGTCCTGTTGTCTCGGTCATTAAACCTTAAATCACCATTGACTTTGTCTTTTTATTGATCTTTTGAAAATTTGTGAACCGGTTTCAATGTTTCAGGTGACCCAACCACACTTGGACAATGAAAGTGTTGCAAAAGAAATAGCGGATAAGTTGCACAATGTTCCGGGAGTATCGTACACTGATATCGCACTCAAGGCAGCTGATAAAGGGCGACAACCACTGGCCATAAAGGTACATACACACATCATTCTTACAAAATACTAACAATTACCTTTCAAGAATGCATGATGTGTTCTGAAGAGTATTACAACTACTGGCGTGGACCTGTGGAAAATCACAGGATATTGTTTTTTTTTTTTTTTTTTTTTATATTTACTCCACACAGGAGGCCCTGAAGAAAATAATTTCCCTCAGGGCCTATGTCATCTTTGGGGATGCTGTGTGGAGGGTCTTTTTGTGGAGAGGAAGGAGTGAACATGGGTCTTGAAGAGTCCCATGTTGTAGGAGGGAGGAAACACAGAGGCCGGCAGTTCGTTCCACAGCCGAGCTGTTGAACTTAAGAACGAATCGTAGAAGCGACCCGTTCTCATGTGACAAGTGTCAACTGTGTACAAATGTTGGGCGCGCGTTTGGCGTGTATCCCGACTACGCACCGGTGCCGAAGGGATCAATGACGCTAGTTCCTCAGAGCATCTTCCATTGTAATACCGATAGAACAAGGACAGCATACCTACCTGACGCCTGTGCTCTAAAGATTGCAGTCCGTTTGTTAAGATTGGGGAATCTATCAAACGGACCGCCCGTTTCTGCACAGAGTCAAGGGTTTTTTCAGGTATTTTGGGGCTCCAGACCAGAGATGGCTGCCAAATTCGACAGTAGGGCGCACTTGCGATTTGTACAGGGTGAGCAGTTGTGTACTATTAAAGTATCTGCGGGCCCTGTACAGTACGCCCAGCTTTTGAGAGGCCAACTTTACTCTGGCTTCGATGGAGCCCCCGTACCTGAGCTGGTCACTTATAGTTACACCAAGCATATCAATGGAAGGCCTGTTCGGAAGATTGCTTCCGTTGAAGGAGACTAGATTATCATTTGGATCCCTTTTAGACGTAATCAGACAGGATTGGGTCTTTGAAACATTAAATTCGACGAGATTATTTTTACCCCAGGAGGAAATACTCTCGAGATAACCGTCCATTCTTTGCTTCAAAGCCCTCCGAGCCGTTGGAGTTTGTGTGCCCTTTGGGGGCTTGTCAAACAAAAAGCTATCATGAACTGTACTGTCATCCGCGTAACAATGAATCGGTGCACATGTCAAAAGGTCATTGATGTGCAACAAAAACAAAGTCGGAGACAGAACCGATCCCTGTGGGACGCCAGCATTTATTGAGTGCGAGGAAGAGGTGAAACCGTCAGCAACCGCCTGAATCGACCTATCCCTTAAAAAGTCAGCAATCCACGTACACAGGGATGCGGGAAGTCCGTAAGAATGCAATTTGTTGACAAGTCCTCGGTGCCAGACCCGGTCAAAGGCCTTGGATATGTCTAGTGCGACCGTTTGGGTCTCACCGTGACGTTCTAGGCACCGCCCCCAAACATGCGTCACATACGCGAGAAGATCACCGCACGAGCGGTTCCGCCGGAATCCGTATTGACGGTCGTTGATAATTTTGTTCTTCTCGAGGTATGTGAGCAGTTTGTCGTTGATCACACGTTCCATCACTTTGGACAGAACTGATGTGATCGCTATGGGGCGGTAGTTGGCCGGGTTGGAGCGGTCACCTTTCTTGGGAATAGGGTGAATTACCGCTTTTTTCCAACCAGAGGGCACAGTGCCACACTTCAGGGACATTTTGAAGAGCTTTGTCAAAACTGGAACTATTTCCGCAGCACACCTCTGCAATACCAGGGCAGGTATTCCATCAGGTCCACTACCTTTGTTACCATCGAGCCCCCGTATGACGTGGAGTACATCCCGATGCCGGATCCTCAGCTTTTTCATATAGAAGCCGCAGTGAGGAACCGACGGCGGAACAGCACCCCCGTCGTCGAGGGTCGAGTTTTCCGCAAACATTTTCCCTAATAGGTTAGCCTTTTCGGTGGCGGTGTTTGCTAGTGAGCCGTCAGGTCTGGTAAGAGGTGGCAAACTGGGTTTGCAAAAATTTCGACCTATTGAGCCCGCAAGCGACCAGAATGCTCTGCTGCCATGCGGGCAGGCAGCCAGCTTTTTGCTGATCTGCAGGTCGTGTTCGAATTTTGACCTATTAATGATTCTCTTGCATTCCTTTGCCGATTTGTTGTATGCTGATCTGCTTTCGGGCGTTCGAGATGTGTTGTAGGCTCGGTAAGCCGCGTTTTTTCGTCGAACTGCTTCGGAGCATTGTCGACTGAACCACGGCTTTGAGCCCACACCAGTTTCTTTAGTAGTCGATTGTATGATGCCATCCATCGCCGATTTGATGACTTCACCAATCTCCTGGGCACATCTTCAAGGGTCCGAAGTCCGAAAACAAACAGCTGACCACGGAAATGCGTTGAAATGGGCCCGCATACCGAACCAATCTGCTGACCTATAGTGCCACACTTTTCTCCTCAGCCTCTCATTGGTTGGTCTGAGGCTAACGGGGATTGATGTCGTCACTAGGCAGTGGTCAGATGATGCCAGAGGCGCTGTGACGTCAATCTTATAACCGTGTGGCACAGTAGTTAAGAATAGGTCTAACAGATTGGAGCGGTGAGTCTGGACATCAGGAACCCTTGTAGGCTCCTGAACCAATTGCTCTAATCCGTAGCAAATGGCAAAGGATTCCGCCTGTCGGCCAGGTGAGTCCGTTGGGCCTGAGAACTTCAACCATGGTTTGTTATGAACGTTGAAGTCCCCCAGAACAACAAACTCGGCCGAAGGGTAGCGGGGCAAGAGATCATCAATAGTATCGCTCAAATGTTTGAAGAGCTCGGAAGTGTCTGATTCGCTATGGTTCGGTGAGCGGTATAGACGTGCGTAGAATCTTGCCGTACTGGCAAGATTGACGCGCACCCACATTACGTCGAATCTGGAGTTTTCCAGACTCAATAGTCGTACACAATTGACGTCAGCTCGACTATAGAGGCAGACTCCTCCTTTCAGTCGGAATTTGCTTGCGAGGGCAAAGCCCGGGCAGTCCAGATAGGAGGAGTCTGGCGGCTCAGCTATCTGAGTTTCGGATAGGAAAAGAAGGTTGGGACGTTGGGACAAAAGATGGTGATGGTGATGGTGATGTATACTAATATCTCGTCGAAACACTATTATCACGCGAGGATTCGGTAGTTTCTGGTCATTTGATGTTAGAGTGTTGGAGGTCTAATTGGACTGGTCAAAATGTGGAACCAATTTTTTCACTTCATGTCTCATCTAAATAGGATAGTCTCAATTCTCGACAAATAGGTTAAAATTAAAATAATTTTCTGTTCAAAATATTATATTATGTGTAGGTCCTTTGAATTGAATTCTCCAAAGAATCCCTTGCAATTTTTAAAATGTAACTCAAATTCAATGCGAAAATTGCATAGTTCAATGAACCGGAGTTATAAACGGAGCCACAACAGAAATTATTATTTTCAGTAATATGTACGTAATTCTTCTTTAACTTCTACGTCTATCAGACTCTTCGTGGTTTAACAGTCTTGCACTTGTTTCCGCGAGATCTCTTTTTTATGTGAATACTGCACAAGTGTCCGAAGTGTCCGGAGCCAGTGGTCTGAAGGAAGTGGGTAGGGGAAGAAGATAGGGAAGAGAAGGGAGGGAACATACCATACATACATTATGAAGATCTGGTCACTAAACACAGCTAAAGCCATTTTAAATTGTGGTCTTTCACCAGAGCGTTATTGACAGTATCTACCACTCTGGAACAATCTCTAGTCTTTCAATATCTGCAGGAGTGAATGTAAAAACCTTTAACTTTGTGTTGGGCAATCGATCGTTTGAATAATTTTCTTGCATTTCACCATAGATAAAGTTCTGTGACCCCATATCAAAATATGAAAAACACTAGTAATTTCTCACACCTATGTATTTCTGACAACTTCAACTTTTGATTGACAGAGCGTAGCGAAGTTTCTACTCAACCGTTTGTCACTTCTGTCTGTAAATTTGTTTGTAAGTTCCGTTTCCGGTTTCAAAATTCTGCTGCATCCACTTTATTATTCAAGCAAGCCTTATTTTGACAATATGGCTATCTTTGACTGAGGTTTTCAATATTATGATACCTACCTGCTTTAAAAATTAGAAGAAGAAAAATTGTCATTGAGATAGTGATGTTTCTTTGGACAAATTGTATAATTCCTTATTTGAAATAAAATAAAAAGTTTGTAATTAAGTAGGTAGGTTTTTAAGAACCTACTTACAAATCTTATGATTTCAGGGAAAAAATTTGTTTTAATTTATTAAATAAGAGAAAATTAGAAACATACTTTTTTTAGGCGAGGTCTAGACTGTTCACAGAACTACTAGTATTTGTACTTATTTTGATGTAATTTTAGATTTTGGAGTACGAGCCCCTAGCCAGGAAGCAAGTCCCATTGCTTCTGAAGCTGGGAGAACAGAAAGCAGCCTTGCTGAAGGCCACACAGAGTGGGGACACTGACCTGGTCTACATTGTTCTGTTGCAACTCAAAGAAAAGATGGGATCTGCTGCTTTTCAGGTATCTGCCACCTTTTACTTTATTTCCTCCAATCTTAACTGTACATATATACATCATTAACTGTTTTTAATGATGTATAACTGTACATACCTACATCAGTAACTGTTTTTAATGATGTGTAACTGTACGTATATATGTACATCATTAACTGGTTTTACTACTTTTTCTATTTTAATGGGATTTCCTTTGAAATATCTATTTAACTCTCAATGATAAATTAAGACAATACACACCTCTTTTTCCATATCTTTCAATACATAGTTCAAAAAGATAAAATTGTGTTGAAACTCGAGCAAAGCTGGACAGAAACTACAGCTTGACATAGTTATCTTTGCAGGCGGCTAAAAGAGGAATGAACACTACTTTTTAAATCAATGATCTTATATTTATTTATTTTTGGGAAAGTTGACAGGAAAACTGAAAATTAACACGCATATACATAATAATAAAAATAGTAATAATAGGCGTATTAGATCTATCAAAAAATTTATATATAAAGATGCAAAAGTCGGTCATTTTGAATACATGTAGGATAACGAAAGATTTTTTAAATATTTATGTTGAGGGATCAGTAGGATTTATAGGCCCTGTTAGGAGTTCTACCGAGCCGAACCCTCTGATATGAAAATATCTGGAGTCGGTGAATTTTTTTTCCCATTTGATCTCTGGTGATTTGACGTGTTGTTGTTCTTGTATTGTTTTGTATTTATTTTACTTATATAATGCACTTGCATAGTGTTGATTGACCAGCTGATCATTTGTGGAAAAGTGAGTGGAAGGGTTTAGTTTTTCCTATGCGGAAGATTTAACCCGGACAACAAAATCGGAAGCATATATAAATAATGCCTATTATGAACTTTCCACTCCTGATAGTGGATGATAGAAGTGTGACTACATATAATTTTTTTTAGAGGAAAGGGAGGAGTAGGATAAAGGGACGAAGGACGGGAGTAGATGGTAAGGTAGATGGAGTGATCTAATTTGAGTCCTGTATTGTTGTGAATTTTCATTTTATGTTCCGTGTAGGCATACGAATAAAATATTGTATCAGTGATTCAATCCAATATTGTATTTGTATGCCTTACTATTTATTCATATTCATATTGCCTATTTATGTACACAAACAAATAATTAGTTTTTAATCTTTTAGCCTGTGGAATGCCGATGGGTCTCTGGAGAACATGCGAGCATTCTAATACTATCCATATTCATTTTATAATAATTTGCAATGCGATTTTGACCTTAATGCTTCAAAAAATGTATGAAAAACAAAATCGGCATCGCTTGGGCTAATAAAACTTTAGATTTTTATTAATGATGCCTCTCTGAAGGCTTAAAAAATATTTTTGTGTTTTATGCTCCGGCCTTCAACAGATTATAGCACAACTACAGGGTTTTCCAATAAAAGGTGTTATTTTGATATTCAATCGTAAAAGATCAATGGTTTCGTTGTTTGTGTCGAAAGTAAACGTTGTCCAGATCAATACCATCCAATTCTGGCCATAAAAAATCATTAATCATCTCTCGATAGCGCAATCCATTCACCGTAACTGTTGCTCCAGCCTCATTTTCGAAAAAGTAAGGTCTAATGACTCCGCCGGACCATAAACAGAACCAAACAGTCACACGTTGAGGATAAGGAGACTTTTCAACAATAACTCTTGGGTTTTCCGAGCCCCAGATGCGACAATTTTGCTTGTTGACGAAGACACCGAGGAGGAAATGGGCCTCATCACTCAAGATGATTTGCATTTGATTCACTTAAGTGAATTTTAATAATTTCAATGCGTTGTTGAAGCGTGTATCGTTCCATTTTTATTAATGGCGTAGTGTCTACTTGTCAAATGTCAAAAAATGACAGCTTCAAAAGTAACATCTACCGAAATAGCGGGCGATTCAAAATAAAACCTTTTATTGGAAAACAATGTATAATATGTAATTAAATTAACGTCATCTATGAGCGCATGGATTATAATGTGTGTTACGTTTGCCCTTAAATGAATTTGTGAATCTGTAGATAAAAGAGTTCTGTTTAGAATTGGTCTAGCAAAGAGGCAGATGAAAAGTAAGCTACTGTCTGCTGTCGCAATTTGGAATCCAAAATGTCCGACACTCCCAATTGCAAAATTTAACTGTGTCAATTTCGAATAGGTGATAAATAATAGAAAACTGATACCCAAGTAGCTTTTAATGAACTATTCACTTCAATTTTGTTTGTGGCAAAAAATCCTAAAATATGTGCGCATTGTCATTACAGCTGGCAATTCGCAGTTTCCCCTTGGCCCAGAACCTGTACATGAAATACTGCGGCGAGCACAACAGAGAGGCTCTGCGTAAGGTCTACATTCAGGAAGATGACTTTCATGGGCAGGCCGCCACCTACATCAAAGATGCACTGGATCCCAAGGTCAAATTTAATCTCCAAATTCATTTTATATCCGATCTTCTAATGCACATCTTTTGTTTTGATTTTACTCTTATTTTTCTTAATGCATTCACTAACACAACGTCTGTTGACAAGACACAACTTATATATACATGTTTTAGTCTGGGAGCTATATGACACGACAGGGATGTCAAGTTCTGCAATATAGTAGTATATAGCCTGTCTATTTGTGTCACAATGCGAACTTAATAAAGGTTTACATTTTATATTAATTATTTTTACAACTCGACAATATACATAGTTATATCACAAACCTGCTTTCCGGCATTTTCCAGCAAGTGTCTGTCAATGTGTTAAAGATCGTTATCATATTATGTAAAAATACTTGTAACAGTGTTAATAATATCATTATTGCATTTTTTAAATCCATATAACATATTTTATCTTCTTTGTTCTTATAGAATGCCGGGTCAATGGAAGCCTCTTTGAATGCCAGTCGAGAAGCTTACAAAAAAGGAAAAAATGAATTAGGTTAGTTTTGCAGTCAATTTTTGTTGTTGTTTATCAGTCTATTACTTTATATACATAATCTCCTGTCAATTATTCATACTGCCCCCCTCCTCCCTTCTTGTCCTTAATATTCTTTGAGTATTTTTATTCAGTAAGACAATAAATTATTCATAACAAATAGAACGATGGAATTCTACCTTGCATGATATAATACGCATAATCCTGGCAGGAACACTGAACGGTCTGAAAAACAAAATAGACTCAATTCTGCGGTCAAGTTAAGTTAAAGCTGTTACAAATTAGGGTAAACTTGTCAAATTCCGCTGCATGCAAAGGCTCTTTAAAAAAACATCACTTGATTTCAACTTAAATATCTAATGTAGACAACTATTTAAGTCAGGGGTTTAATTAATCACGCACAAAATAGGTTTTTAGGGTTTCGTTTGGGTTATTTTAATAATTTACGCGATTTTTCTAACCTTCAAACTTAAGTCTAATTGAGAAAAAATGGAACTGCATCTTTTACACCTTTTACACCACATAAATAGTTATTTCTAGTAGTAAAGTTAGTTGAGTTCTATATATATTTTTCATAATATAAATATATTCGCACCTGTTTTTTTTTATTACAATCACTAATCCTATTATGTTATGAAGCGTTGGCAACGTGCAATTTCTCATCGATTGCTTCCGATTGAGAAATGAGAACCACGAACTGACGGACATTCGCCAATATTCAAAATACATATTCCAATCTGCTCCATGACCATTCCAACAGACACGACCATTCAAAACAGACTCTCCTTACAACATAAGTAGGTCGGAAACTTATGTCGAATTGAATTGAAATCTGTACAGCCTTTAACACAGAATGAACTTTAGGAATCGATATTTTCAGGAGATAAGATATTCAAAATATTTACGTTGACTTTTATGACGGCGACCAAAACAAAAAACGCACAACAAAGACTTCAAACCGCCATAGATATTACACTCAGCCAGCACTCACCTTTCAATAGTTTTTCCATAGACATTCAGAATTTCACAAGCCATGGAGATTACCGTGTCTTCTGTCAAAATGACTCCTTTACTTTTTGCAATTGAAAATGGAACATATTCAAACGTATAACGCACATACCTACTCTTATTTATTTGAAGGTGCTTCCATCTGTGAAGACATCAGGAAGCTAGCGAGGCAGCAGGCCAGCATGAGGGAGGCTCATGGGGCAGAATTTGTGGGCACATCTCTCCATGACACTCTGCACCAACTGCTATTGAAGGGAGATCTGAAACTCGCAGAGAAACTGAAGACTGAGTACAAAGTACCCGAAAGAAGGTGAAATATTGGAGTATGTAGTGATTATTTTATTATTTTTTTTAAGTGAACTTTTTAATCTCTATATTTTCTTCTCCAGATTTTGGTGGTTAAGGATAACAGCCCTGGCAGAACTCGGAGATTGGTCAGAACTGGACAAGTTCTCCAAAGCCAAGAAGTCCCCAATAGGGTATGAGCCCTTTGTTGATGTGTGCTTGAAACTAGGGAACAAAATACAGGCACAAAAGTACCTGCCCAGGTGTCGGGAGGACATCAAAGTCAAATACTATGTGAAAGCCGAGTAAGTTGTTCTTCTCAATCTGTAAAATAAATAAATATAACAATAATGAATTATTCTGCTGTGTGTATACATAGGTTTGCTTTTCGCCCTAATTTATCTTGGTTCATAATGTTATTTAACCTTTTCACCGCGATCAAATGTACCGAAAATTACACTCGTACGCGGTACTCACTTTGAAAATCAAAACCTACCACTTGAAACAGCTATAAATCCCTTATTTCTAGACAGATTTATGATTTGCTTATCTTAAAAGCTTTATTAATGCTCTTGAAGTTTGTTGAAACACATAAATAAACAATAAACCGCAAGATACAGATATAATATTATAAACAGTGACCCATCACAAGAAATCAACAAGAACTGTCGCCATCGCATGCACACTGCTATATTGTTTATAGTATTTACTTACCCGGTCTGATGGGATTTGGACCACTGCGCCGATATCATCAAAACACAATTATTTTTATTATTATATCTACTAACAAATAAAGTTTTAATAAAAAGTTAACACGAGGAGAAATATTTATAAGTTTTGTTTTTAATGGTAGTTTCTAAAACATGGCCACACACACAATGTCACATCGCACTCTGGGCATTTATACTGGGACATTTTCCTTTTTTTAGAAATGGCGCACACTCGGCAGGCTCGGTGAAGTTTTTGAGAATTATTTCCCTTTATTGGGTGGGGCATATGTTTTGCTAATGCCTTAGCAGTTAGTCTCAGAGGTAAATCGTGTAACGAGCGAGAATGAGGCTCAGATCGGGAAGTTTCATGATATTTTTGCAACAATTGTCGTATTACGGCTAATTGGAAATCTGCTAAACTAACATTTTTATTTGTAATTGATTTAAAAGCTATATGAGAGTTCAATAAATACAGATCAATAATATGGAAGGCCACTTTTTTATACCACTTAATTGTTTTTCGCAGGCAATTAATACTACTTAACATCAAGTCCACTTTGTCAACAGAACCCATACACTTATTATAGTCTAGAACGCACTTGGGTTTCATAATTGGTTGACGAGTTTTCCAAACAACTTTTCCCGTCATGTCCATGGAGTCGTCATGTAAGGTTAAATGTGAACTTCTCTTTTATCGCACCACTTTAAAGCCAACAGAGGTCCACGATGTTGTGCTTTCATTTCACCCTTTTTAAGTTTATTAAATTTTGCCATGCCTTTTTGTGTCTTCCGCACCGTACCACATGCATTGGTTTTGTTATTATGGAGAAAATCATATAGTTGAGGGCTACTGTACCAATTATCAATAAAAAGATTATGTCCTTTATTTAAATAATCTTGAAGTAGTGTCGTTACTACAGCCCCCGAAACTCCGAGACATTCAGAGTCAGTTATGTCAGTCCCTTCGCCACAATAAATAATGAAGTCTAATATAAAACCCGTCTTCACGTCACACAATACAAACATTTTAATTCCAAACCGGTGACGTTTGGATGGTATATATTGTTTGAAAATTAAACGCCCTTAGAAAACAATTATGCTCTCATCGATGCATAAATTTTCATAAGGTATCAAAGTTTTTTTGAACATTTTTCGGGTATGGTCAGTTAGGATTTTAATTTTGTAAAGTCGGTCACCAGGAATTTGTGTGTCGGGGTTTGAGAAGTGTAACATTCGCAATATAATTTCGTAACGATCCCTAGACATGGTTTTTCCGAAAATTGTACTAGCGAGCAATGGGTCAGTGGACTAGTGTTCTTCGATAGTAAGATGTCGGTTTCTCGTCATTAACATTAACAGTGCAAAAAAAAATGTACATTTCTTCGACAGATGTGTCAACCCATTTACGAAGTCTGGATTTTTGGGAAGGTTCTTGTTTTGATATGGTGGCTATGTAATATCGATTAGTTTCGATCACCATTTTTGTCACTATTTCTTTGTTCAAGAAGTATTCAAAAAAAGTCAATTTCCGATGAATTACCAGAAAATAAAGTGGATGGATCAAAACCTGACACAAAATCATCAAATTCATGAACTATTGGAATAAATGGACCAGAGGTCCAAGAAGAAAAGCAGTCTGCATTTACAGTATAGTCTAAGTTAGGTGTACGAGAGTCATGATCTTGGCTTGTCCCGGGGGCGTTTATTTCACTGTCACTAACTTCTTCAGTAATTGGTATATCTTGATCATCTTCACTTATTTCTAAATCAGAGTCCATGTCTAAAAATGTTTCATAAATTTCGTCTTCCGTAAGAATGGGGTTTGCCATTTTTAAGGGAGTTCAATTTTGATATATAAACGGTAAGCCTATAAATATAGACAGATATATTACTATTTAGGTTGTCCACAAAATTTAGAAATAAAATCACAAAATAAAGTCAATCAAAAAGTCTTGAGTAAAATAACTATTTTTAAAACACGTCACGTCACAAGTTCACAAACAAACTAATGTATCACAGAAAAATAAATTACTTAAAAAGATTCGCAAAATAGAAATCGGTCAATATTTTACATCAACGCATAAGTCCATCAAAGCAGATTAGATCACCTAAGAAATACTATGGATGACACAACGATTCAGCGGCGCGACATTCAAATGACTGAATGAAGATTTAACGAATCATAGCTTTCACAATGTTTTATGTAAACAATTTATTATATTTTAACCAGCAAACGCCAGATGTCAGTAAGAAAAAGGATTGAACTATTTTTTGGTTCAGTTATCTGCTAAATTCGTCGCGTATTTACGTAGTATCAAGCCGCTAAGGTGAAACGCATGATATGATGCGCGTAGCGTGGGGGGCACGAATTATTTTCGCATGAATTGATGCGCGTAGCGGCGAAAAAGTTAATTTCCAATTCATTCATTTTAAAAATTGGCAATACTTACACGTATTTTTATGGCAAATTCTATATTGTTGCCATAAATCAAATATATCGAAGATCCTTAGGTATACTGTTTAATCTGCATTTTGCAAGTTTACTGGGAGCAAAAACAAAATTTGTTTATATTTTTTTAACCAGCCGATATATAGAATTTGATTGTTTTCATTCGTCAGATTTTATGAAAAATTCAATTTTGTTTTGCGTCAACTGAATTTTTATAGAGTAAATTAAATAGTTTAAGACGATAAAATAAAATAAAACCTTTTTTTTGCATATTCGACAGTATATGGGGATCGCCGATATACGTTAACACTACATATTTGTAATTTCTTCGTTGACTAGTCCGGCAATGTACATATTGGGATTTTTGGCTATAGTTTATTATGTGTCTTCCTATGTACATAATATACATCATACTGTTATCATATTTTTCAAATCTTTATAAATTATATTTGCTTTGGGAATATGACTCCCCTAGTTTACAATACAATTTTCTTCTAAAAAAAAAAATTCCTATTTAATAATTTGTATTAAGGTGGTATCTTTTATTTTTCAGGTTTTATGAAGAAGCTGCAATCGTTGCCTTTGAACAGAAAGATGAGAGTGCCTTGTTGTTTGTCCAAAGTAAATGTCCGCTGAAAGAGACCTTAGTTCAATCCAAAATCGCTAATTTGGTTCAACAGCTGCAAACACGGAAGTAAAATACTTTGTAGAACCAAATACCCTTGAATAATAATAATATGCCCAACTCCAGTAAAATATTGGCAGTATTTACCCAACGCTGGCTGCTAGAGGTGCTAAGCATGTTGACGTTCTTTCCATACAATGGCGGCAAATAAATGAATTTATATAGTACTTGGTGGGGGTGTTTTACACTTTCTAAATTGTTTTATTTTTATCAATATTGATAAAAAATGGTTATAGTAAAATGATTGTAAGCAAAATGATATTAGGCAAATAATATGATGTTTTGCACACAATCTTTTTGCTTATGATCGTTTGATTATGATCAAAATGTCAGTTACCATAAAAAATTAAGTCAAAATTTTTTTTAAGCAGTCTGAAGCAGGTTACCTAATATTTACGTTTTTAATTTTCGATTACTGTAATTTATTATCATAAAATAAAGAAAATATTTCATACAAAACTCCATTAAAATGTATGAAAGAAAACCAAACCCGCAGAACTCGCTCTGCTAGGAGGCGTTATTGTAGCACACTGCCATCAGAGTGTATGGGAACTGTCAGAAGTTGGAGGTATTGTCTCTATTCTAGGGTATTTGCTGGTACATATGTACGTAGTTAGATTCATATACAAAGAGATTATAAAATGGCCTTTCAAAAATATACGGTGTCGAAACACAACTATATTTGAAGCTCTTTGAAGATGAAAGATAGGTTCTCGAAACTAAGGATCATGATCGTACAAGTCCCTCTTTAATTAAGTGCAATACATTTTAAACTTAAATCAGTTTTACCTTTGAACCGACATTAAATTAAAAAGGCAAAGGGTCGGACAGATGCCACATTGTCTAATTTTGCTATAACTTTATTATTTAGTGCCATTAAAAAAATTGAGAGAGCTCTGTGATAGACATTATAAATTTATTTTAATATTTCAGCATTTATTATAAACTTTACGTTTAAGCTTGAATGTGTAATGTACCAAATACGTTTAACTATGTACATAATATCAATAAAAAAATGTATAATCGAATTTATGGATCAAAATATAATTAATAACTATGTATGTTATATGTAAAGTTAACCCAATATTAAATGGATTATTGAAATATTCAGGTATTAAGGGACGTACTTAACTTACTTTCACCAGTGATTCCTGAAATAATACATATATATTCAGGTATTAAGGGACGTACTTGACTTACTTTAACCAGTGATTCCTGAATTAATACATATATATTCAGGTATTAAGGGACCTACTTGACTTACTTTAACCAGTGATTCCTGAATTAATACATATATATTCAGGTATTAAGGGACGTACTTGACTTACTTTAACCAGTGATTCCTGAATTAATACATATATATTCAGGTATGGGTCGAACTTGACTTACTTTAACCAGTGATTCCTGACATTATTTGAAGTAAAACATGTTAACAACGTAAGTTTGGTCTTCGGTAACATTTTAGATTTTTTCAACTAAAGTCATAAAAAATCATTAGGTGATAGACAGCTAGAGTCGGGTTAAGGGGTTCTTTGACTGAGTGATCAGTGATGACATGTGAAATTTAAAAAAAAGAAGACCAGAATTTCATTTACATTTATTGAATTTATTTTCTTGAATGTCAGAAATCACTGGTTAAAGTGTTTCAAGTACGTTCCTTAACATCCTGTATAGAAATACATCAGTAATCGTAGCTCGTTAAAGTTATGTAGCCATCTAAAAATAAGACATCTATAAATAAATGAGAATGTTTCGATGTCTTATTTGACAAGAGTTTGTCGGGATGGGTGTTGATGATGAGATGATTAGTTCTGCCAATACTGAGTAAAATAAAAATAAAAACTGAGGGCCCATTCCCACTTCTGTTTATAAATCAGATGCCCTAATGGCTGTAGAGGTTATATGAATCTGTTCACACTTATCCGACACAATTAAGAGTCATCACTCGCTCATAGGTTTGTGTGAAGCTGTTCACACTTTCTTTGCCTTGTTGTTCCCCCCAATCCACCCGCTCTCCAGTCGCAATGAAGTGTGATTTTACCGTCCGATTGCGAATAGGGCGTCCAATGTCTGGTTTTTAAACGGAAGTGGGAACGGACCCTTAGGAGAAAGGGTGAAATAAAACCAAAATTTCTCTTCAATCGTAATTTATTCAACCTTCAGCATTTTTATTTGAAGAAGTACACATTGGTCAATAGCTAACGGAGCAAACATTTACTCTTGATCAGTAAAAACAACGCAAAATCAAAATAAAACATAACAACCATTTTCCAATCTCAACTCTCCAATAGATTGTAATAATATAATTTACATATTATTTTAGGCTGGGAATACGCTAAGTGGTTACAGCCGGTCATTATCGACAGCTTCAAGCAGTTCTCATAGAAAAAAACATGAATTAAAGTCAAATTACTTTGTTTACACCACTTTATTATAAATATACATTCTCCTCCAGATGAGTCGTATGTACACAAATCATTGTTCTCGACACATTTAGATTTTTATAGAATAAAGTGGTGTCAAAAAAGTTATTTGTCTCTGATGCATTATGTTTTCAAAAAATAAAAACTTTGAAACATGTATTCATAAAAAAAATATATATATGTATAAAACGGCATGGCAGTCCGTGTATTTTGAATATTAACTGCAGCACTCCTCGTATTCCCAGTCTTAGTCCCAGATTCATACAACAAATCAAACCTTCGGGGACACTAAAAGCTAGGGTAACTATTAAAGCAAACAGGACATTTATTACATGTTAACTTGTAATACAAGTCGATATACGGAACTGTGATTAAAGGTACGTAATTTGTGACTCCCAAATTTTTAAACATGGCCTAAAATAACAATAATTAATTATTGGTCAAGTTCCAAAATTAAACATTAAATTTCAACACATTTGTGACCTGCACTCGCAAAGTATTTGTTGTTCAAGTTCTATTATTTAAACAGGAATTTGATTAATTTTAAAAGAAAAAAATCATCAGATTACATATTTGAATTTATTTTAGATAATGTCCTTTTGAAGTTTGATAAAATTTTAAAACACAAACATGCATTCCTCTTCCAATTTATCGTATATTTTAGCTGTTATTAGGAGTAATGTTACCCCTCTTGTTTAAAGGAGGGTTAATATATGATTTGAAGAGAGAGAAACAAAGATATTAGAAGAACGAGATGTGCTATGCGCAGTTCGTACTGAGTGGAATTGTTTTGCCGAGTGTCGCCGGTTTTGTTCACCAATACTACTGCACACCTTCGCTTGCGCTAAGGTATCCGCACTAATACATAGAACAGATTTCTGTGCGTACACGTCCCGATACCGTTCAAAGTACCCTAATTAGGTAGTACTCCGGCTACGGTCCGGCGGCCAACATAGCATATCTCGTTCTTCTAATATCTTTGGAGAGAAAGTACATTTAACCGGGGTTATTTTCAAATACACTTTGTGATTCAGATTTTATCAGAGCCACAGAAGAATGCTTCTCAAAGCGCAATATATTCATTATTTGTCGTTAGAAACCATTTATTTACAGATTGGAAAACAGCAATTTACTTTGTGTAACCCAATTCGAAAATTTTACTAGAAATAAAATTAATGATAAAGCAGAAATCAGATATGATTTCTAGATTTTCGTGGACAAAAATATTATAGCCATTTATTTTTGGGGTATTATGCCATGTTTCGCTACCTCCTTATAGTGTCCATCATCACATGGCATTAAAATGTACACATCTGCCTTGATGCCCGGACACTGTAATGCTGTCCGAAACATTGGTTAAAGAAGGAAGTAGCGCAACAAGGCATTATACCCCAAAAATAAATCACTATAAAGCAGAAATCACTTTTTCTGAAGCAACAAAAAATCTCGAACATGAGCTTTTCTGTCTGTAATTCGTAGTGAAATGCAACTGTTTTCAACTTGCAACATTATTTCCATCATGAGGTATGGAGTTTGTTCCATATCTTTCAATTGATCAAATATAAAAAGAGCGCTGGACTCAGGAATCAACCGCTAGTTACACATCTTTAAGTCTCTTTAAAAAAATTATGCAATTATTTTCTGAAAAAGGTATTGGGGATATGTTGATATAATACATGTATGTATGTGTGAATTTATTAAGTTATTACACTCCCTACTTCAGCTTTATTGATTGCGCATGTTTGTCGGCTTGTAGAGTAACGTCAATCGAGATATCCTATCTTTATCTTCCATCATGAAACATGCCAGATATTAGATAAGTTTCATGCAATGGTTGGTTAAATGGTTTATGTTTCGCCAACCATTATATATTACTACCGCAGACCTGTGAAAAATCTTGGGATAGTCATAGACGTGCTATTGCATACTAATATCTTGTCGAAACGTGTTCCACTGTTATCGCACGATTAACTGTGCTCGGGGAGCGTTTGAGGTCTAATTGATGATAAAAAAGTGGAAGCAATTTTTTCGCTTTGTGACTCATCTAAATATAATACATCAATGGGGATAGTCTGAATTTCTGACAAATCAGTTCCGATTTTGAAAATGGCAGAAACAACTTATTGTTAAAAAATTTATGTTATAGGTAGGTATTTTGTTGGATTATCTACACAAACACATAATTTTGAAAATTATCCTTAAATTTAAAGCAAAAGTTATATGGTTCATTGAACCGGAGTTACAGACAGAGGCACAACCAAAATAGTGTTTTTATTTAATTTTAATTTGGAGATGAGCAAATACAGGAATTAATTTTTTTTAAATTAAAAAATGCTTTAATTTCTAAGTCAAATTGCATAATTTCCTTTGAATCTTCACTCCAAGCATAATGACATGACATTAGTTAGTACATTTTACAATGCACAATCATTTTAAGACACATTTAAAGCACAACACATTTATGGTAACAGTGGCGTTCTGTGACTTTTAAAAGCTTTTCATGATGAAAAATTTAAGTTCCATAAAAACTGTATTTGAAAAAAATACCAGGATTGTGACATAGCTATGTGTGTGTAAGCAATACATGCCTTCACAAGTTCTATATACTTATATTGGAAATGAGGTGAAGAGATAAGGTTTAAATAACTAATTATGTGATGAAATCAAAATAATCTGAAATTATATGCACACATTCTTAGTTAATAATATACAGGGTGACTGAAATTTCATGTAAAATATAAAACAAAGAGATATTTGAAAGTTTAAAAACCCATGTGAATATAATATCAATCCTTAACAATTATTGGGATATATGAATACCTTTATGTTCTCCAAATGGTGTAGGAAATGGAATAATTACAAGATGAACCCACTGACAAATCCCTACTTGTCTTGCAGCTATTTTGGGTGGAATATTCTAAACTTCTCTACTTTAAATGTACATACATATTATTGTGTAATAATATCAAATGTCAGTTTGAATTCACACATTATTTGTGCACGTACCATTTCTGCTTTTGTTGAACTGAACAACTGAACACCTGAACAGTAAAAATACTTGCGCTACAACAATGTCTTCACGATAATGACCCACAATATTTCAGATCAAGTAGCAAACACCCTGTATGTATGCTATGAAAAATTCTGAGGGATAATCCAAAACATAAAAAAAGTGTAAAAGCCCAGTTGGCGTTTATGTATTAACTAGCTGTACCTCGCCACGCGTTGCTGTGGCACAGTCTGTCTGTGCAGATAGAGAAACAATAGCGCATTTTACTTTTACGTCCAACAGATGGTGCTGTTTTACAAAAAAACCATGTTTTCACCTGCCACAGTTGACATCTATACACGGTGTCCGGAAACTCGTAGTACAAGCGGGAAACTGGAGAATCTACACCACATGGGGAATCCAAATAAACATAAAGTTTTTTGATTTGAGCATTTTCACAAAAAAAAAAAAAAACCAAAAAAAAATATTTTTCGGCTATTTTAGGGTTAAAGTTTTTTCTGGTGTTTAGGGTTGAACAACAGATGTTTTAACCCTGCAGAGCAGAAATATTTTATTATTACACCGGATTAAATGAAGGGTGATTTCAAAATAATGCTTCAAATCCGAGTTTCTTCATTTGTTTTACTTTCAAATAGTTTTAATTAGTTGGGTACTTTGATCTTCAATAATAATTTATAAGAATTTGATTAAAAAAAAAAAAAATCAACTTCTAACTCGATTTACTCGATAACGAAAGCTCAAATCAAAAAAATATATACTACAAAATCGACTCCAAATGTGATGTAGATTCACCAGTTTCCCGCTTGTACTACGAGTTTCCGGACACCCTGTATAATATAGGTATATAAAAACGAACGCGTATTCGAATGCAACGTTGTGTCAAAATGTCAAAGGAATCGGTGAAGAAATTTCGGAGTTTTAAGATTTTAAACAAACGAACATTAACTTTTTTTTAATATAGATAGATAAATATTTTTGTTAAGTAAAAAAAAACACACTTTTCTTGGTTACATCGATTGAATTAAATATCCATACAAACTAGATGACAAAGTCTACATTCCGTGATTTTCCCTAATTATGAATGATGATTAACAATTTGTTTTCTAACTAGCACGACATCAACGTTTTAAAGCCAGGAAACAATCAACAGCCCTCTCTCCGCAGTCTTTTACGATTTTTTTTTTCAATTTTTAACAAAATAATTATAAATTTGTAACAATAGAGTATTGTAAGTCATGTTATAGTTAGGTTTACACAACACTTATAAGACATGAATTATGTATTTACAGATTGGGGTACATAAAGGGAAAGATTCATTGACACAGGATGCAAAAAAATGATTGACTTTTGCAATGTCAAATAGTAATAAATAATTACATCATCCAGGCACTATATGCTTACAGAGTGTAACACTACGAAATGGAAATTGACCATTTTGAGGTTTGACAAATTATGCAAAAATTACAATTTCAACGAGTCATAAATGTCGATAAGGTTGTCGCCGAAGTAAAAGTCTAAAACATTAAATAATAATAAATTAACATATCAGGATTGGTATTTTCGTATCCTAAATCCTGTCAATATCGAAACACATCTCAATATTTTTCCTAGTACATCTGTACTTGTTATTTGATCATTTTCAATTTTAGGGTCTTCAAGTGGATTAATAAATAATGAGTTATTCAATTATTGAAGACAATTTAAGCGATTCTTCAATGAAAATTTGAAACAGAAAAGATACGGTCACATCTAGGACTAGAACCCAGGACAGGACCCTGGCCTTGCCGCTCTATCAACTGAGCTAATGGGACCCTATCTCCTTCGGTCATTAAGAATAGCTAATATTGTCTTCAATAATTAAATATTACAATTTGAAGTTTTACTCATTAAGTTATTCCAAAAATAAATGAATTATTCAATTTCAATACAATATTTTTGACTTCTATTAGTGATGCAGCGTCCAATCTTTAATTATTTTAATTATAGAAGTAAATCAACATTTTATATGGCATTTTACCTACTATGTAGTAATTTTACGTCATTGTTTATGACATTTTTAACTGAAAACTGATTGTTTTTTAATGTTGATTACAAATTGATTGTCGATAGAATAAAAGCATGTCATACATGATTTTAGATTTTGAAGGCCAAAAGTATTATCGTAATTTATTTTTGGGCTATTATGCCACGTTGCGCTTCCTCCTTGTTTAACCAACTTTTCGGACAGCTTTACAGTGTCCGTCATCAGGGCAGATGCAAAATGGCATAATAGCCAAAAAATAAAGCACATAAAGTTTATAAATATTTTTTGCTGTAGTTGTTTTCTGCAGCTAAATGTTGAGCAAGTGACGTGGCAATAGAATCACCACACAGCAAAGAAAATAATACAAATCCAATTATTTTTTTTTAAAAGGAAGACATGTTTCAAATGCCCACATTGTATATTCTCACATTGTTCCAAGATGAAACCGTTGATATAAATATAAAACTGCAGTCATTAAAAGTCAACTAATGTATCAATGTCCCAATTCTTAATCAAAACAAATAATTAATTAAGATGGTATTTTCATTTGTAAGTGTCAACACTTATCAGTGGATCAATTTACATATATGTTATACCTTAACAGAGGAACACTGAGCCCTTGAGGTGATTTTGTCACAAAAACGGCACTGTACAAACATTTTCAAAGACTTATTCATGGTCATGCAACAAACATTGAAAAACATTCACTTTCTGGTCGGAAACGATTATAATGACCAATGCCTCTATGTTTATTATTAGATAGTGATGAACAATGGAAAAGTATTTTAATAAATTCATTAATAGAGTGGGTGATGATTATAGTAAAACTTTTTAGAGACGAGCATCATTGAGATATTCAAATGTTAGATATAAATTTATTTTAACCTTTTTCAATGCTGGCCACTTCAACTTACTCTATCCCTTCCACGCAAGTTTCACTGTGTTTTAGTCTGCATCTGCATAGTGCGTAGCCGCCAATAGACCACATATTGTCGCCGTTCAGACAAAAGTCACCAAACCACAACACACATTTGAGACAATGCGAATTTGAAAGCTAAAATATGTTACATAAACTTTAAATACGGCTAAACTTTATATAACGGACATTTCAAAGTTTTATCTGCCCGGATAATAATAAAAAAAAATTAATTTGGACTTTTTTAAACAGTCAAATCAGCATCACCCCATTATCGGAGTGATTAATTTGAAGCATTATTGGATTGAAATGTTTCAGAAACAGTTTACCTATCGATCAGGCCCATTTTTAATACAGGTAAAATAAATATTTTCAATTCATCACTGTCAATAATTATAATGATTTCAATCTTCGTCCAAGACAAAATATAAATGAAAGGCTGGGTTTTGCATTAAATGTATTTAGACCCAAATTAAATAAAAAATCAAACATAATACTGGGTTTTTTTACCCTTTATAATAAACACTCTTAAATAAATTTAGGATTGAATAGCAGTCAAATTCATTAAAAGGCAACATGTCAAGATTTGATTGAAAAATATCGAGACAAACAAACCTTCATTCATATTATCAAATTGCACAAAATAATATTAATTTTTAACATTAGTATTACAATTTAACCTTTTCAACGCAATGTACTTAAGCGTTGTAGTGAATAGCTGTCAATGGATCACATATGTGACAGTCACGTAGATCAGGTTAAATATAAAATCATTGTAACATAACATAAAACAAAAAACATTTTGAAAACTTGTACCAATTACAACAAACAAAAATTGACAGGTGCAAAGTCCCGCTTTTGCCCGTTTTAACGTCAATTACTTTTCTAAACTATAAAACCTGTTGTTCTTTTTTGAATACTATTATAATAGAGATATTCCATTTTCAAAACAAATGAGTAACTTATAAATAAAAAAACATTAGATTTTTTTTATCAACTAAAATTAGAATTTGTGAAGAAGCACCATTATTAGCTCTCCCGTTGACTTCATTTTATTTAAAAGCCTTAAAAAACTAACAACTGATATAACTGGGTACTAACTAATGAAATAGCTTATGGCAATTATAATTATTTGGTAAAACCCGGTTTAAAATTAAATAAAATTAACAGTTGCTTACTGCAATAAATTAATATTTTGTAAAACGAAGTCAAATGAGGGAAAACTATATTAATAAACAATGTATAAAATAATTAATTTAATGTTAGTTTTGAGCCATTATCCAATAAAATCATCTATATTTTTAGTCAATCTATTCACACAATTTGTGAGTATTTAAAAACCTATAATCATCCAATAAGCTTTTATTTCATCAGTAATTTTATAATCTTGTAACCACAAGAAATTATTTAAAACTAATTAAAATATCTCAAATCACAAAAATTCAAAACTCCTAAGATTGTTTTAACTCACACACCCAGAGGAAAATAAGGACTGCAAATTCCAAAAACTCAAAGTAAGTCATGTACAAGACCTTTTAACTCCAGTCTCAACCTAAACTATATTGCCTTGTAAAGAATATTAAACTTGTACACTCTAGGGGTGAACCTAAAATAAACAGTTGTAATATGGCCCTCCTTTTAGTCAGAACATATGCATGAAGTGCTGGGACATGGATTGTTGACGCATCATATGGTGCGGCTAGCGGTGGAAAGGTTAATGACACTGTGGAAAGTTTTTTACAAAAAGATCATGTCGATATGTCATCATAACACATCAGCATTCAGATTAAAAATAACAGAGTATTTGGTCAAGGAGGGAACAGTCCGTAAAATACTAACATGGCCTCAACTGAACTTGAGCAGCAAAAGTAAGACTTATCTCAATTAGAATCAAACACATTTTAACATTATTCTAACGTCAATCTAAAATGGCCATCTGACTAGCTAAATTATAAATAAATTATTATGCACAATAAAATGAATGAGTACCTACTCTAATAGGTATTTAAAAGGAACCTACAACAAATTTAACACAATATAAATATAATTTATATTATCTTTTTATTGAAAAATAAAAACTAATTTTAAAGCTTAGTCATGCGTTGGTGTGCGTAACAAAAAGTACACAGATATAATGTTATATTTATAGGTACAAAATATCGGCACTTCTGTACCAAATATGACTCCATGCAAACAAGCATAGTTAGTGGGTACTAAAGAATGCTGGCCGCCTTTAGCGGTCACCGCATTCCGTCTGTTAGTAACAAAAGGCCTATCTATAATTTATATATCTATGCATCCTTCAGTAAGTTAAAGACATTTATTTGTCGAAGGAGGACGTTTCTGTAATTTTAAAAATACTTAGTTATAGTTTTCAAAATATTTTTATACAACCATTACAGAAAATGTACAGACTACTCAAGTCTATATGGTTAATAATTAAGCGTAATATATTTTTTCATAACAACACATTTTATCGATAATTTCATAATATACAATACATATAGAGGGTTGAAAAACTGTACTTTGTAAGAGCAAAATAATAACTTTTCAGAGGAGTGATAATCAATCGCCTGTACACCGGGATAGCTGTTACCTGATACCTTATCAAGAGCAAAATAATAAAAGACTTATAAATTACTTAAAGATTACTTCTAAGCTGGTGGCAAACAAAATCCTGTATTATTTAAAAGTTGTCATAAATTGATTACTTACAATGTTAAGATTCTCAATGGTAGATGCCGTTGACAAGAAGTTTCTTAACCCCTTTTGCTTACAAACCTTGAGTTATAGCAACAGTAAATAGTGAAGAAAAATAAAACACAAAGCTATTAAATAGCTAGCTAAACTATTCCCAATAAAATGGTCAAGCTTTCAGAGATCTGTTTTACAGTCAATAATGTGCTTTATAGATCAAAAGTTCTCTTATGTGCTTTTGAGTATTTTGTTTATAGTCAAATAATAAATGTGGACAATTTGACAAGCATTATAAAAATATGTACAAGCTCATATATTGCACAAAACCTTACCCAAAAATTACCCAAAACCTTTAGAAGCTTTTAACAAATGACCGTGTTCAGCTTTAATCATTTTATTCTTTGGCACTACTTACTTTGATGTTTGGTGTTGGTCAAAAGATGAAATAATTACGTACAATCCCACAAGCCAATATAATGCTTGAAAACATTGTTTTTCATAACATTAAATATTTTCAAGGTGCCTCTATCATATAATTAATACACATTCACAGATTACAAATATAGTGCTAAATATCCTAAGCTTTGAGATCACGCTGAAATACCAAAATGGTGTACAATTGGCAATGGTGCTACAATCAATATGTAATAACATAACCAAAAGCATATTATATTCTTTGATGTAAAATCAGAATATATATCTTCAGGCTAATTCTATAACTTAAACAGAAATGAATCAATTACCGTGTCAGCTGTTACCGCAATTCAGTGCGTAATGGTCGGAAGACTGAAACGGGGGTGTGTTTCATTTGACGGGGTGACCGGTGTCAGAGAAAAATTAGTCTTCATCTTATCATGAGGACTAGCCCTGGGAGACGAGGCAGGAGTTAAGATTCCCAGACTGTTTGGAGATGCGCTGCTGTCGGCGTAGACATGAGTATTTTGAGTAGACGGGCTTGTTTTAAATACAAATTGCTTTTGTTCCCCACCAGTTGGAGTAGTTTCAACATCCATTTTGGGATGATGAAGAACATTGGGATTGGTGATCTGGAGAGTTGTGATGTTTTGACGAGGCAGCGTTAGGGATGTGACGGTGGAAGAAGAACCTTCTTTAGTCTGTTTGTTGGCAGAGTTCTCCAGGACGGCCCTGATGACCTTGTTGCCGTCGAAGTGAGTGGCGTCAATGACCTGCGTGACGTGGCGTGACGTGTTGATCTGATTCTGGGAAGATTGGACTACGAGGCCCTGAAGAGCTTTGACCACGGGTAGGGAGAGGGGCTTGGCCACCGGCGCGTGTGTGTAGAGGGAGGGGGGGGTGAGGGCCAGCACTCGGGCAGGGGAGGGAGAGGTTGGGGAGGTGAAGTGCTGACAGACCGAGTGCGTCTTCAGACCCTGGGCCGACCGATAGCTTTTGCCACAGTGGCATTTGTATCCTTTCCTGATCCTGAAACATCCAATCACATTACCATGTGGATTTCCATTGCAACCTAATACATCATGAAGAATGTGAGATTTAATAAATAAATAAATATATCTACTTTCTATAATATAATACATAAACAAATAGTAATAAAAAGTGGAGTTTACCGAATGAAGGGTGAAAGGGTTCTTGGAAAAGGGGTTTCATTTTTCTTTTACGGATGGGCTTGGGTTTGGCAAATATTCTTGGGTTTATGCAAAGGAAAACACAATATTATTTCAGCAAATGGTCAAAGATATCAAACATTCTGTTTACACTCCGCAATGCATGGGACGTCACAAGCTGGTAACAAGCCTTATGTGAAACAAGTCTGTGGCGGGCGGCGTGACATTTCAAAAGACCACCCCATCCCCTTTTCCCACCCATTACTTCTTGATGAAATTCTACACTCTTGACGTTGTAAATATGAGGAGAGTTACTACCTACATCTGATTGTTAAGAAGTGTGCACAACGCCGGGGACTTCAGCTAGTTAGTAATAGAGCCATTTCAAGCTTTGTAGATACTTTTATTAAAGGCATACGAAAATTATGTAATTTTTCACAAAGAAGGCGCTATAATAATTATCCAACTATTATTATTGTGATTTCACACAAAACTACTGCAGTTGATGTTTGGGAAATTACATGCCCAATTCGTTACAGTTATCCATCTGACATAGCAACTTGGGATTTTGTAAAAAATGTTATTTGGGAGGCGGGTATGGGTACCACCGCCCCGGGAACCACTCATTGGATAACCAACACCTCTGCCATAAGTCACCCCAAGTGGTTCGCTATGTTTGGTGACTTAGCGGGGGCGCCCGAGTTCATGGGGTTAGAATTGTCTAGGTCTTGGCGCCGGATGGGTCTGCCTACCTACTGTGTGGCAGGCCGGATTTGGAGAGACTGGTTGAGGAAAATTTTTTTACCTTCCCTGCAGGACTCTCTCGACCCATCGCCTTGCACCACAGCGAGAGGCTGTACATATTCACACTCCTTATTATCCTTCATTTCTTTAATAAAAACCCTCCACACAGCATCCCCAAAGATGACATATGGCCTGGGAAAAATTATTTGCCTCAGGGCATGCTGTTTGGGGATAATGTCAAATTAAAAAAAAAAAAACATAAAAAATATTTGTATCTTGTGATAAAAGTAGAAATTTTAACATTTTGCATTATATAAATTGAATAAAAACAAACAGAATACTCACTTCCCATCCTTCTTGTGACCATTCTTAGAGTGATACTTGATGCCATTCACATTCTTATATCGCTTCTTGCAGCCGGGCACGGGGCAGGCAAACGGCTTCTCTACGGCCCCACTGCCCTGCGAACTACTGCCGGTTGGCGGATTTATTCTGAAAAATACATTATAACGTTACATCCCAACCTTCCTCTTCCCATCGCCTACCCCTCCCCCCTCCCTTCAGCATCACAGCATAACCAACTATGGGATGCCATAGACCCACTGGCTCTGGATAGCGTAGTTTGTAATTGTGCAGTATTTAACCTTTTCACTGCTAACCGCACCATAAATGGTGCCCAAATAATTTAAATTTGGTACTACTTCCATTCAGCTATAGATTTACTGAGCTAAATAAGCCAAGCTTATTTGGCAGTTTAGCTATTCTTCCAAGCTTAGCTTAGCTCCTCAGTTTGTCCACTTTGGCAAAAGGATATCATTTGTAGCCGATGTTATTGAGCGCAATTATTCATATCAAATATATAAAGCAGAGTGTCTGTGACTGCCGCGTAGCCGATATCGGACGGGCGGCGTTTGTTTGATTTTTACCTACAGTTGTATTCTGGAAGTGATGAAATTTTGCACACTTGACCTCGAATACGAAAGGAAGGTCACTGTCTACATTAGGTTTATAAACTAACTACATACATTGTTCAATACACTGTTGAATTCACTGTTCACACAAATTCTAGTAAACCGGGCATAGTTTTAAGGTATAAGAAAATAATGATGTTGTCAATGATTGAAAATTACTATTATTGATGTAAAGAAGAGTGATTGTAGCGGGTGGACGGGCGGGCAGCGTGGATTTGATTTTTATACAAATCTGTTATGTTTCTGATTGATAAAATTTTTCACACTTTCAACATGAGGAAGCTCACTGTCTACCCTTTAAGGCAGAATAAAGACCGGGCAACGCCGGGTGCTTCCGCTAGTATTATATAATAGTTAAAGTTTCACATCTCTCTCGGGCGTCACCGGCTTCTATTTTATCAGTTGTTACGAAATATTATGTTCTCTCTCATAGAGAGTCAAATGGATATTACCCATAGACATATGAATATTAGTAGACCTGCCCTAAGTGATTAAAAGCCTATTATCCCCACTCCCCATACCGGTTCCATTGGAGCCGGCTGTGCTCGCGTATGGCCTCAAGTGAAATTTGAAAACGTGACGTCATCATTCTTGTGCGAACTATGGTCGAGGCATCATCGGTTCATTTTACGAAATAACACGGCAAAATGTTGACTTGTACTATGAAAACTTGTAAAAATAGATGTGAAAAAGAGAATAAACCCAATTGTCGTATTACATTCCATATATAAGCATTATTTTACTTTATTTTAAGCATATTCACATCGTATAATATAGATCAGTTTTAGAAACATATACTATCACATCGAGAAACGTCTGGACGCGAAACACAAAGCTGGTTGGTTGCTGGGAAGTAAATTATGAACATTTATAAAAGTGTCTTAACTAAATACTTAAACGAAATATTCGACTCTGAAAATAGAACCGAATTTTTTTGCCGAATTTGGACTTCGCAAATTTGTTCATAACGTGGCGAGTAATTTCTCCCATGTAAAAATGTCTATTCATTCAAAAGCAGGTTTTACTTTTAAGAAGTAAATGGTGATATTATAATGCGAGATGCCTATTTACTGTCAGATTGATTTATTGACGAATCACAGTCAGCCTTACTCCCTTCGTTCTTCAACAGTTGATTTTACCCCTCGCCATTATCTTCTCGTCTATTAATTCCTATGTCTGTGATATTACCGAATTCAGTGCATATAAGGTAAATGTACCCTACCTGCTACCGTAGCGGAGAATGAACTCGGAGCTGAACTCTTCCACGTTGGTCCAGGAGTCGTTGCTGTCTTCAGACTGGCCGCTGAGCATCTCCTCATCATCAAATTCACTACCTGGGATGCAAAAGACTCTTAATGAATTCATTTCGAGTCTTTTATACAATTATTTAATTATAAAAGTTAGTAGAATCTTCAATAGATTCACGATAAATCGGTTCGTTTAACCCTACAGCGGTTGCAAAACTTTCATTTGATAAATCTGTAAATATTTTAACATTACATAATTTAGATGAAAATGGCATCTATCAAAAAAATTCAATCAACAATGCCACTACTTCATTTTAAAATAATAAACAAATCATCGTACACACTGTAAAACTATAAAAATTTTAAACTATTTAACCTTAACCTTAGAATGGCAACTTCTTCGTTATCTAGGGGCGATTCCGGTTCTACGAGGATAAAGATTTCTCCTTATCCTTAAAATGAGCAACTTCTTCGTTTACCGCGGGCGATTCCGGTTCTATGAGGATAAAGATTTGTCCTTAACCTTAAAATGGACCTTTTAGTTAACTGAAATTCCAGTTCTCTCAGATGACAGCGAAAAAGTTGCTAAATTTAAGGTTAAAGACAATTACTCATCCTTAAGCAGAACTTGAATCACCCCTCAGGGTAAAATTTTTTATACCCGTAGTTGTAAATTTAAAATATGGTAATAATAGTTGTTTTATTACCAAATAATTCATTAGAAATAAGCATTAGAAATTGAAATACCAATATAATAGGTATAAACATAGTAACTAACTAACTGACCATCACGTCGTTTCTCCACAGGGGTTTGCAGAGATAACAGACCGCCAAACCACTCGGTATTGGCACACACACTTGCCTGATTGACATTCATATATTGTCTCCTACATACACTCCTGTTATTTCAACACTTGACATCCTGTTATTTCAACACCCTTGCATTATTTGCGAATCTCCACATTTCTCACATGATAACACATGGTTTTACTACACATACACCTCATGATCTCATTTCTACAACACTCAAGTCTGCTTTCTTCTTTCCTCTGCCAATTCCACGCCTCACTGCCATACATCTGGGTAAGTACCAGCATTCCATTGTGCACTGCAAGCTTTTTTTGGTTAGCGCCAGCCGCGTCCAGTCCTCCATTAATGGAGTTTCCTGTATTTACCTTTCTTTAAATATCTCCATCAGCCTTTCAGCATTTAGATGGGTACTCATGTTAGGTAGTATCATTGTCTTCCGAATCCAAGAACATGTAAGAAGAATATGAAGACCATTTTGGAATAGGCTCGACACATCCATTTACAATGTTTTTCATGTTGCGCGGTGCACCAGTGCCCGACCGACTGGAGACAAATGATCTTCCATGCAATCACTGTAGGGTTAACTTTATCTATCATTTGTCAACGCACCTTATGACATCTGTAAAGCTGTTTCTGTCAAGTTGACCAAACTTCTAAAATACTACCATTACCATGTCAATACAATATTGCAGTGGCGGCTCGAGCACATTTTCGGTGGTGGGGACCGTCATTTTTTATGTGTAGATACTGACATTTCATTGCCAGAAAATGGGAGTATAAATATATACACGAATAGGTTTTTTACTGTCCCTAATTCTAAGGTCTAAAGTCTTAGATAAATCAGGGATGGGGACTATCTACATGACATAATATTTCTTCTACTACCTAGGTATATGAACTACTAGTATTTATTTTAGTAAAAAGTCGACTTCATTTATTTTTTCGAATAATTTCTAACAAAAATTATTATTAGATAAGAAGATAAGTCACGCACCTTACCAGAAATACCAAATATTCATAAATATTACGTTTAATAAAAAATAACACAAGTTAATCGTAGATACTTCAGTTTAAAGCGCTTTTACCACGAGAACGGCGCTATAGAAATAAGAAATGATCCGATCAATCGATATCAATACTATTATTTTACTTTAACGTCACAAACGATTATAACATGACTAACGCATATTCTGACCGGTGCATATCTGACCTAACTGACCTACTTCAATAATTAGAACTAAAACAAACGATCACAAGGGGATTTTCAAGTCTGTTCCTGCGATTTCGTTAGAAGATTCAAATACGCATGCGCAAATTCTTAAAATCTCATACAAGAGTATTCAGTCCAAGTAGAAGAATCATTTTAATAGGAATAAATCGGTGGGGTTGTCCCCCAACTGCGCAGAACGTTCTGCGCATAACTGGACGCTAGTCCCGAATCCGCTCGTTCGGGCACGTCGGTCGCGTTGGTATTAGTAATATTAGTAATTAGTATGCTGCAAGGAACGGAGGAGGCTAGTCGCATGTTCGTCGGAAGAAACTTTTCAAATTTCGAGCTTAAAAATTACCCTAATGAATTTTTAGTTGAAATTTCTGCAACTGTTAATTACTTTCATGTAAAGAATGCATTCATTATTTTTTGCGAACTGAAAGAATTGTCATTTTTTTCTTGGTAGATTTCTGGAATATCTGTAGTGGGGACTGTCCCCACGGTCCCCTTGTGAAGAACCGCCACTGCAATATTGACGTGGCGTGGATAACTAATATGTATACATAATATTTTAGTTCAAAAACAAATATATTATTCATATAGAAAATACGAAATTAATGAAAAATGTCACAGAATACTTCTGATGATATAAATTAATGATTCAATAAAAATTGTAGGAAGTGATGGCAACGATGCAAAATCTTACCTAATAAATAAATATTTTTTAATATTACACTGTTGTCAGATTTAATCATCGGTTTCATCGAATAAATCAATAAGTAACATGATAAATTGTATCAAAAATTGCAGATTACAATTTCAGTTAATACTGTATATTTATTTGTAGATTCTGTGAAAATAACAAATTCTATAGCTCTTCCTCTAGTAGCCCGTAAAGTTAAGTTTGTCAAGCTCTACTTCAACACAATGTCATCTGTTTTTCAGTAACAGTCCACATAAAAAAATGTAAGATAAAAATAATTCCCGATTTATTTTAGTTTGACTCCAGGACAACAGGATTGCTATTTTATCCATATGTCAATATTGCGGTTGAGCTTCCAGAGTTTGGTAATGGTTTAGTAATTTAGTAATCATAGTTTAATAATGGTCATACCAGTCGGTGTGCTGCTTCTAACAGATGGCGTCTTGACTATGGACGCCAGTTTGCGGCGAACGTCTGGAGCGATCACGGATCCTTCTTTGCGAGGCTCGTCTTCCAAGAAGAAACGCAGGACGTAACTCAGCGGCAGACATGATGGATTTGACTTTTCCTTTGCCTCTACAACTATTGGGTCATAGTCTGGAAAAAATTAAGATATAATAATAATGATTGGATTTATTTTTTATTTATTTATTGGACATTTTGTATAGCGCCGCTTTTGTACCTGAATTAACGATACATTCTTGAATGAATTTCTTAAGTTGAGAGTATTTTAAATAGAGGAAATAATTTATTGAACCGATCTTCGCCAGGTCTACGTTATAGTAGAATGAAAATGTAAGAACCCCAAAAATAATATTATTTCCAAAAAACACAGCAATGTTGTTAAAATACATTGACAAATTGATTGGCGAGAATATGTTTGCCTTGTCTCATGGTCTGTTAAAAGAAAATTAATATTTAATACTTTCAACAAATTCGGGAGTTTCAGATTTCTAAGCAGGTTCATAAGAATTTGTTTGTAATAACCGCTGACTACTCTAATTTATTTCATATTAAAAGCATTATCTCTTTACTTGGAGGAAATATCTTGGGAAATTGAACCACCAAATTCGGAAAATTTCTTTGGGAAAATTTAACAATAAATTTAAATAAACACAAAAAACAGTAGGTGGTTAAACATTATTGACTATACAGTCAACGAAAAAACAAACAAATTAATAATTTTTAGGTAATCTAATGGGAGATATATCAATATTATGATTTCTTTTCCCATCTACCCTCTCATCAGCTGTGAAAATTTGAAGGTTTCTATTTATGGTTTAATAGCCTAACATTGTATCAATATTTGTAGAGATTTATAATTAGAAACATGTAACACACATTCTAAGAAGATTCTAATAGGGAAAATAGCAAGTAGAAAAGTAATTTATTATTTTGTACCCCTAGGAATCGACGGTGGGTTGGAATCTTGGTGGAAAACCAAAACGGCATGCAATGAAACCAAACATCAACAAAAACCAAAAATAAGTTAACCAGACATTTACCGATATGTGTATCTTCTATATGCTGTATTAAATCACCTAAACTGGGAAATGTTATGCCACAACCATTAAATTTACAGATGTTTATCATGAAGACGGCCATATCTAGTGGCGTCGAGTCAAGTAACTCCTGCGATAATGCTTTTGAAAATTTACGTAATATTGTTTTCTGAAAAACTCAATTTTCTGAGAACCACTTAAAATACATATGTTTAATTAATATATTTTGTTATTAAAGTTATGCAACCGGCAGATACTTTAGGCTTTTTACGGTAATTCTGTAAATATAATACAATCATACCTTTGACTCTTGCTATCACAAGGCTACAGTGGCGCCATCAGATAAATCGATGGGGCTACGGAAACTCCAGAAAATTTAGGTGCCAAAAATATGAACTAAACAACGCCCTGTCATTTCGACCAATCAGGGGCCAGATTTCGTTGTTCCGCTCTAGGTTCACTCGCAAATTGAACATTCCAAAGGCCGGTCTTCTCCTCCTCGCACAGTTCTTTGGTAAGTCGGCGAATTTCAGCGGCCTCAGAGTAATCTGCTATTATCAAGTGTTAATACAATCATCTTTGCAGGTGAAGTGAAATAAAAATATATTTCAGGTTTTAAAAAAGTGTTAGTGTCATTATTTCAGTGCAAATCGAGTTTACTAGTGATATATTTGAAGGGACGAAATTATTGTCCTATGACTTCCTTCATCTCAGAATCAGCCATTTTCTATGTTTAAATCACAGTTCGTGACTAAATGAGCTACTCTTTACGTCAAATTCGTGAGATATTCGCTAAGCGATATCTGAAAAGTTCTTAGTTGTTGTATAAATACATTTTCATTGTCGATCGTTACGTATACAAATTACGTAACGGGCCTCAGTCGGCTCTTGACAAAAGTCTAATAGGTTATTGAAGAACTAACTTTGTATTGTGAGATATAAAGACCTTCATTGATTTTTTATATTATTTTCAGGTTTCTGAGACCAAACACAAAACCGACAAAATGTTCGCCGCAGCCAGATTCCTTACCCCAGTCGCCAGATCCGCAGTGAGTTGTTTTTCGTTTTACAAATTACTTTCGTTCTAATTTTCTATTTAGCCAGAGGATTCAAATATATTGTTATGTAAGCTACGTAACGTCTGGTGTTTTAATGTCTGCTATCTAACCAATCCCACCCTATTATCAAACCGTATCGTCTGTCATGGTAGGTTAGGTAGACCTTCTTCTGAATGAATAATCGATAATTGTATGCCGCATATCTTCAGGAATAGGAATCCATCAATAAATATCGCTTTTATTTCTTCGTGTAACCTTTGACACTTCAAATCTTTTTTCAGTTTTGTGTACCCATTACATAATTTCACCTGTCATTTTTTTTTCTTTCACTATCAGCCTTTCTATAACTACAATCTACCTTCTGAACAACAGTATAGTACTGCCACATTTCGACTTCATATTATTGTATCTTACAAATACTTGCAAGAGGTTTGCCACTATCATTGCATAACTGCAGTTCATACGCCAGTAACTGATAGGTTAAGTTTTGTCAAAAAAATACCATTACATCACTTGATTTTATAATGATCTGGCTTTTGAATTCCATCTTTCTTCCATTCAAGCAAATATCAACCAACTTACTTCAATATATCCATAACTAAGTTCGTGCAACTTGTCTGATAAGGTTTGTAGGTTAATGCATGCATTTTGTTTTATTATGTGGACACTCTTATCAAATTATTTTTGCATTTCTTGTTGCAAATAATTAATTACTAGTCTAAACATCTATTAGACACCTGATTGAAAATCTATTCTCTACCTTGTATAGATAGAATTAATAGATTTTTCAGTTGCAACTTTGAGGTTATGTAAGTTTAAAATTTTTATCCAGACAAGTTGAAAACAGGGATGGGCATTAATTATATTTGTTCAAAGCTTAAATTAAGGGTTCAACTCCCCTTAAATTTATTTTAATGGGTTTTTATTCTAGTTGACAGTATAATAATATAATCCGAGATGTGACATAATACTTTATATAGCGGAGTTTTTTGTGAAATATCACTTCAAGAGTGCTGTACAATTCGTTATGATTGCCTAGGCTCTGGTAACCTACTAATGACATTAATCACCCACAATGGTTAGCCGCTATAATTTCTATTAACTAATAATTCTTCCATAAAATCAATACTATCTACAAACCCTACATTTCAAGTCTTATGCAATTATCATTCTTAAACTATTCTGACATCATATTCACAAGTTTCTCAATGACAACCACTAATTACCTACCCTTAACAAAGATAGTGTTTTGAGATAATGATAATGATATCCTCACTGGGATGGCATATAAAATGTAATGTTGACTTGTGTGACCGCGACCGCATGAGGTTATCATTAAAATTGTTTGTATCATGAACATAGTAAGTACATTGCATTCAGAAAAAAATAATGGTAAATATTCGGGATCTCTGGCCAGGCCTAATTAATGTATAACAATGAAAGCGAATTTTCATTTTACTCAATTGAAAATTACAATGTTAAAATTTCCCAAATGCAGATAGTTGCTTTGAAAGTAATTAGGTGAATTAAAGTGTTTTATTCTAAAAAATCTTGGCCAGCAATCCCGAATAATTATATTACATGTTTGGTAAACATGACAAATGTAAGTAGTGTACTACTAGTAGTCATAACGTATCTTACATAATGTAATTAGTAATAATACATAATATTATGTTTGTGCAGCTCTAAAAATGTCATTGTTCGTAAGTTACAAGAATATAAATTCATTGTTTGTAAGGTTAACGAATATCTTAACGCCCAGATGCGCAATGCCCATAAGTTAATATAGGATGAAAAATGCATATCAAATCGATTGGTTAAAATAGCTCTTCTGCAGGGACAGGATTTTATTTTTTATTTCAGTGATACTGATAAAAACATAATTTCATGGTTTTATAGAAATGTGTGTGTTTTCTCATTAGCTGCTGAACACCTGCGTGTCCGGCTATGTGCGCCCCCTGTCAGGGGCCATGTCCTCCCCGCTGGTGAGCCAGCAGTGGGCTGCCCCCTCCGCCAGCGTGTCCCCCATGGTGTCTCGCGCCCTGCAGACCTCCGCCCCCGTGCGGGACATTGACTCCGCCGCCAAGTTCATCGGAGCTGGCGCCGCCACCGTTGGAGTAGCTGGATCAGGTATACTCTTTTACCAACCTCACCTCTTTAGTATCTTCAACCAGCCTGCAGTTGCTGTAAACCCCTCTACAGAGATTTCGTAATTATTGAAATTAGGCTAATGTTGGCTTAGTTTCAATGGGCATACAGCTTTTCTTCAATTCGTTTGAATCAATTGACTTTTATTCCCAGTAATTTTCATATTGTCTGTGATTTCAGTGCAGTCAGAATCTAATTCCCAATGATTTAGTTAAGCCGCTTCTCCAGCGACTACGTTAGCGCAAATATTGTTAAAAACACATACACATTATGTGGGTGCTTCGGTCGGGGCCACAACATTTTTGTGTTCCATCGGCCATGGAAAACATTTTGGTGCTGGAGACCCGACTTTATGCAAACAGTGTTAAAACATCAATCACCTTTTCTGTGATCTTTTTAATCATAGAATAAAGAATTACACAAAAAATGCCTTGTGTGCGTCTTTTGTGATCCAAGTATTTGCCTAATTGATGCTCAAATTTTCAATAAAAACCTGTCTTTACAAAATATAAATTTGTATGGGAGGCACTTCTAGTGTTGTACTTTATTCTATATTTTGAATAATTACCCTTGTCCCACTGATGGCCCTAAAAATTAATTTATGGAGGGTATTGCAGTACTCGTGCACCTCCTTATGTTATTGCTTGTTATGTTACGGTAAACTCGATTCTTGTTAGCTTTACATCTACCACGTATTAACCTATTAATGTCTGGCAGTCAAGGTGTTAAATTGTATGGAAGGCACAGAATTCAACAATATTGCTGTCAATCCTGTTTGCACTCGGTAGATATAAAGTTATTAAGAATCGATGCTTATGTTATCCTTATCCTGCATGTGCATGAATCTATCCAGGAATTGATGTATTCTGTGAAAACTATTATTTGTGGCGCAGTAGAATAATTACTATCAAAATTTAAGAACAGGCAATACATACTTCTAATTGGTTCTCTTTTTGTGAGATCTTTCGTCCTCTAGATGAGTATTACAACTAATTCTACTAGTGCATTGTTTTACTGTTTTTTTTTTTTTTTTTTTTTAATTTTTGTGCTCAGATTTGACACAAGAATGCATCTAATAAGCCTGAGGAAATTTATCATATTTATAATGCTGTTTCCAAAGTTATGATATAAAACGCCTTCTTTGTTAGTTCACTGGAGCTGTTCTCATTATTTCAATGGAATTTAGAATACATTTTAATTACAAGTATACAAACCTTTTTAGCCTATTTAGAAAATATTACAACACACCTAATTTAGCATTTTATCAAGAAGCTAATGAGTGCAGATGAGTAATCATTCGCAAGGTTGTAATGGAACACCTGTCCAGTTTTAGTTCAGTTTCTTACCTGGAAGTTGTTATCTTAAAGTAAATATTGTAAAATTATGTTTAAAGCCCTATTTAAATACAGAAAAACTTATTTTCAATCATGAAAATTGGTTGTGAAGGAATTCTGTAGGGTGATCTGTGATATTTTGTTTCCAAGTGTATTTCTTCAATTAATTTACCAAATAAATTGTCACACTCTGTAAATTAAAATTCTTTATCTAAATTTATTTCATTTGAAATCGAGCAATGCGACTTCCTACTGTCACTTAAGGTTAGATTCATTTTTATTTTGTGTGTAGTAATAGTTGTTTGTGTTCTAGGAATTGGTATTGGCATGGTATTTGGAAGCCTCATCCTGGGGTACTCCCGCAACCCCTCCCTAAAACAGCAAATGTTCTCCTACGCCATCCTGGGCTTCGCCCTCTCCGAAGCCATGGGCTTGTTCTGCCTCATGATCGCTTTCCTCATGCTATTTGCATTGTAACTCACCTCACCCAGCATGCACCCCCGCTTAACTACCAACTTAACTAACTAATATTATTCTTTTAAGTTTGCACTACTGTAAAATATGTTTAACTAATTTAACTGTAAATTGACATTCTTTGGTGATGGGAGAATCAATTGAATTGTGTAAATAAATGGTTGCATGGCATCAAGTCTACAGTGCATGTAAGTTTATCCAACTCTTTCTATTATTATTTAATGTTGAGTTATAATTTGTTCCTTATTTACAGTAAGATGTAAACGAGATTGAGAAGTAATGATATTAATGTATCGATGAATGTTATTCCAGGTGCTGGTATCGGAACAGTGTTTGGATCCCTCATCATCGGTTATGCGAGGAACCCATCCCTCAAGCAGCAACTCTTCTCCTACGCCATCCTCGGGTTCGCCCTGTCAGAAGCCATGGGTCTGTTCTGTCTCATGATGGCCTTCCTCCTGCTGTTCGCTTTCTAAGTTGAGTGCGAGAGAAGTGTGGGGGGTGCAGTGGCCGTGGAATGTTCATCCGGAACTGTTAGTGAAGTGCAGCCTGGCTGGGGCGAGTTATTGTTTAAACAAACCAATCAATCTAATCACCGTAATATCCAGAGAAGGCATCCTCTCGAGAACAGACCGCGCCCGCCCCGCCACGCGGATTGTGAACCTCCAGCTTGCGTTATTATTTCATGATATCACTGCCCTAGTGTTTAATATCTAAGAATCATACCGTAGTATCGAATCAAATCATATTTCTTTCATTGGATGAGGCGAAGCGTGGTGTCATATATGTTCGCAACGTAAAGTTAAATCCTTAAATACATGGTGGAAGGAACGTCTTCTTTAAATCAATAGTAATCCAGTGATAAATATTTATTATTAAATATTGTTTTTGGCTTCGTACGATCTGTTTTGCCATGTATTGAAAGATTGGGGCGTGCGTGCTCCACCTTTGTCATGTTAAATATTATATACAATTTGGGAGGATTTCTTTTGAGAATGCATATTGTACAGCGTTAGGACTATTAAATAAAACACTCCAGTCGATGATTTTTTTTCATTTACTGGACAATAATTTAAAACCCCTTGTATTCATTCCTCTTACCTACTATATCTGTTCTAATGCATATGGGGATGTCATGTACCTATACTTACTGAGGAGAAAGGAAAACATTTTTACTATAAAGTTCTTCGAAAAAAGGTATAGTATTTGGTATTTACATTGAGAATATTAAGCTGGCCTGATTATATAAATATTATTCAGTACGGCAGTAAGAATAATTTCAGACTAACCCTGTCGTCCCATGGGTAGGTAAGCAATCTACACAAACGAAATGCTGTAAGGCCCTGTGCAGAAAATTAAATTCACTGTGGTAAGATAATGATCTGCAACAACAGCTTATTGGGGACTTTTTTGCGCAGGGTGCTTGCTGACCTGTGGGACAACAGGCTTAAATAAATATTTCAACTGATGCACACCTGCCACAAAAACAAAATAAGCAGGTGAAATGTGTGTCACCCATCGGTGGTACCAGCTGATGAGGATGAAGCTCGGTTGTAATGTCTGCCATAAGTGGGAAAGAGAGGTTACAACGACAAGATCATAAATAATGGATAAGATATTCAAAATGATATGATTTACTGAAGTTCGTAAAAAAAAGTGTATGGATACAGGTCACGAGCGCTGAGATTGTCGGTAAACAAATTTTCTACAGAAAACGAAAACTTCATACAGCGATTTGTAGTGGAACAACGCGTGTCTTCATTTAGCCGACCTTCAAACCTTTCCTACCATAAAACTTTATTACTATATCAACAGATGGCTCTCAAACAAGAACAAATGAATGGCTTTCTCATTTTTGAGATTTCGAATAAAAAATGGGCGGCGATTCAAATTTCTTTACGAAAAACAATATTTCTCTATGAACATCAGTGGCGTACCAAAGATTAAAGCTACGAAAGGGTCTGGTGGAAAGTGATTTTATTAAAAAAGAAAGTAAACATTCCCGGGTTACGAATAACCTGCCAATATTTTAAAATCTTCTACGACCACCACAGTAAGCGGAAAATGTTGCTTGTGTTATGATGGAGGACTTAGCCAGCCGAGGAATTGAATATACTCCGCCTAGGTGGGACCCAAACGTGATGTCAAGTCAGCCACCGACCGGTTAATTATTATTGCAAATTCATTAAAAATATGAATTTTTTTGAAGATTCAAAAATAAATATATAGCTTTCATTACAAACTGCGGAGCTCTTACCCAGAAAAAAAGATAACTTCGCTCATGGTTACTTCAATCGTTCTAGATAAATATAAGCATGGTCAACCTATTCAAGGGTGATATCTTTTTAGATTTTTTTAAAGGCATAAGATTGAAAGAGCTGTCGCATATTTTTACCGGATGTGTTTTTTATGCTGCAAGTACACGTTTGGCCATTGGAGGTTGCCCACCACTTCCCTACGTCGTTCTAAGGAAACAGATGGTTTCCCCCTCCATCATACACGACAAGTCTCTATTTTTTTATTTATAAAGGAAGCTACTTTTTTTATAAAAATGACTAGATCCCCAATGTTCAGGCATACAGTGTTAGTAGGCAGAATGCAGGTGTATATATGTTGTTAGTTATATAACTGGATTACATCCCATCTCCGTTAATAGGTAATCCCGGAAAAAATATTATTAAGATGAGTTAATTATAAGAGAAATATTAAGATGAGATTGTGACTTGACCAAAGTTGCAGACTTCTGGCAGTCCTACCGAGAATAGTCGGAGCAATCGGAAAATCCGTCAGCTTCCCGACGGGCCCTCGAAGAATGTATTGGGATTGAGGGGGGAAAACCCGAGACAAAAGAAAAAATAAACCTAAGGGACAAAAGTGGGGATCGGGTCCACCAGAGGCAGGGCGGAAGAGCTTCAGGTGCCCGCAGACGATCCTCAGGCCCGCTTATTCCGACGGGGAAGGCGCAGGCGGGTTTTGCAGCAGCCTCTTTGGGAGTCATCTCCTCGGTTGATGCCGGGACTGGGTCTATTCCACCCCCTTGATGAGGTGAAGAACAGTACAAAATAATAAGATGAGTTCAGTTCCAGCTCCTTATGATAAAGCAAGTCCAAGGACTTCAAAACTGAATTGATGTTTATCTTTAGTGCAATATAGGAGAAAACGTAAAATGGCAAGTGCAGTTAATGAAAAATGAAGAAAAAGGAAAAATTTCGAAATTAAGTTGCTGCAGAAGATGGTACAAGAAAATAAGGTATTCGTTAGTACGCAATTAAACAGTCACGATATTAAAAAATAGCAAAAACAGTGCATGAAATCCGGTCAATGGGAGTAAAATGTTTACAAAACGATGAGTTGGGCCAATGCGCTAACGTGTACAGGACCACTTGATGTATCTTGGCCTTTCCACGCGTTGGCCAGCCACCCCGGTTATTGTCGGTTTTTGGTGAACACATCAAAGGATATTGTAGCCAACGTGTGAATGCTGTCCCAACGTGTACTATGGGCTTTAGGAGAGTACAATGAACTTCGGTTTGGTCAACTTTTGTCCGGTTACGTGACTTCGAATTATTAACAAAATTTCTTTTAAGTCCACGTAATTTTCACACGACTGACGAAAATCTTCCATTTTATTTGCTGTTAAAGAATCTTTTTTTAATTTTGCCAATAATTTTTTTTCAGGTTTTTTTTATATTTTTGGGTGCGCCACTGAATTTCATCAACGTAATGAGTTCTTTATTGCATCTAGGTTACGTCATTACACACCTTAAACATGTACTAGACACGGTTTGTTATGGTACAAATTAATAATAACCTAATGCCATCTACTGGATCAATATTAATTATTCCGCCACATTCTATCGAATGATGCAAGCCGCTCACGCTGCGCTGGTAATAAAAATATGCCGTTGTGTCATGTTTACTTTATCGCTGGTGGCAGCGGTGGCTGCTACATGACGTGGCGGATTCTCCGGTTACAAAGTCCAAACATCACTCAACACTCAACAGTGACATGATCGTCTACAGAGAATGAATATTGTGTATTCCTCGAATTTGTGACATCAAGCTTTGGAACTTTGATCCTTGACGTGGTGAATTCGGAATAACATTCATATATTTTGTTTGAATAAATTACTAGGCGTGTAGGTGACGCCTTTACTAACATTGTGAATAAATTATTTGTTACTTAGGAGGCCTGCTAATAATGCCTAGTTTGGTGGCCTTATCGTTTCGGCAGCTATGTAGGTATTAAGACGATTCAAAACCCACATCAATCCAAAACAAACAAAACTATGATTTCTTAGTTAAGTTCTTAACCATTATACTCAATAAGCAGGTTAATAAATAAATGGATCCAACATCTGCGATATCAGTTAACAGGCAAGCTCTGTTACTAGGTACTAGATGGGCATAAATAAACCACTCTGGTTGGTGAATGAACATTTTTTTAATATTTTTAAAATAATACATTGTATTACAAAGTTAGTGATTTCATTAACTTTCAAGAAGGAGGATAAAACAAATATTTCATAATTATCTCATCGACTCGACGAAAATATTTTGGAATTTCTTAGTATATTACAATATCTATGCTAATTGGTATTCAAATCTTTGCTCGCTTGATAAAAATGCTGAAATACCTACTTATGTATCAAAATTTATAAAATTATCACTCTTTGACGCTATTAAAGTAGTACCTACCTAAACTCGCAAAAGCAAAAGTATTCGCAAAGTGTATTCGTAATCAATCATTTATTATCAGTATCTTAGATGGACCTTAGTACTTGGATAAGGAAGTGGTTTAATAAAAATATGTAATTACTTATCTCATTTCTAGGAAAGATATCATTTTACCAAAGTACCTACATACTTATCTACACACATTCCACCATCGGTAATTATTAATTATTTATAAAACATATGTGGGTAGAATGAGTAGGTAGGTACCTACCTACCGATATTATATATTTACCCTAAAACTTAGTACTTAGTTACAGCTTATACCTAACGTTAAAAAATGTCTCGTTTCCTGATAATTATATGCTCGTAAATTCACTTAAAATTATACGTCATTTAAACCTTATAAATTCTCCTTATTTAATTATGACAAGCAAATCATAATACATTTATAAATGCACGAATCAGTCACCTTCATATGGAGGCGAGAAATTTGTCATTTCTAATTAAACCTGAAAACATAAATTAATATACTTAAAGGCAGTCCTGGATTTGTCAATAGGCCTTATAGGCCGCGGCCTAGGGGCGGCAGAGTTCAGGGGGCGGCACTCGCTCGCTTTGGTAAACCGTGTATGCGATTATAAACAAAAAAGTCCCTGTGGATAGACAGAGTTTTACAACTATTAGACGATAAATATCATGTTTGAAAGGCGCTAATTCCTAGTACTTTAGTTAGATAGTTAGTTATATTGATGCTACTGCCCGTACGGCAAGGTGGCGGGCGGCGGATCGGGGGCGGGTGATGTGATGAACAGTCAGTACGAACACATAATATACCGTATCACGCGCGCGCCGGGCCGGCCGGCAGTGCAAAGCGGCAGTTTCGTGTGTATACTTATAGTCCAAGCGATGACCGTAAAAATCCCATCCCATAAGCCACATGAACCAAATTAGTACTGGGCTTTAACCCCAAATAAGATTAGTTAAAAAAACGCATTCATCCAGATTTCGGCCCGGGAGGAGTCTTGGAAAGCGACGACTCCCGGTGTCATTTTTGGGATGAAAATATCCGACTTGCCACATTACCAAAACTAACGGCAAAAGTTGATTGCAAATTTGTTATGAAAAAAAAATAGTTCGGCCAACTTTTGTGTGGGGAGAAGTACCTAACAAATGACATTGTAGGTATCCTCCAGATGCGGCAAAATATCTCATCGGCCACACGAATGAAATCGATGTCAGAGTTTAGATAAAAATTCCCTGTTTACGAATATGTCGTTCGGCCAGCTCAACACGAAAACTCTCCAAATCATAAGTCCTGTATTCTCGCTTTAAGATCTAGAGGTTTGATTCACGGTTGTATTCAATCTTCACTAACTGCCCAACTAAACGAGGAAATTGCTTATTGGAAGAACATTTTAAAGAGGGTCGTTGCTGTAATGAAAGGATTGGCATCAAGAGGTCTCGCTTTCAGAGGAAGTAATGAAAAATTTGGTGACCCGCACAGTGGGAATTATATAATGCTACTTGAATTAATAGCAGAGTTTGATACATTTTTAGCCAAGGATATTGAAAGACATGCAAACCAAGGATCTGGAACTACTAGCTACCTATCAAAAACTGTCTGCGACGAGTTCATTTGCTTAATGGCTGAGAAAGTACTGAAATGCATTAGTGATGAGATAAAAGAAGCGAAATACTTTTCTTTAATTGTAGACTCTACACCGGATGCAGCACACGTAGATCAACTGACACTTGTGATTAGATATGTTTTAAATAATGGAGAGCCATGTGAGGGATTTCTTAAATTCTTACCTTCTGTAGAACACAAGGCTCAAGATATGTTTGATGCCATTACTTTAGAGCTAGAAAAGTTGAACATAAATCTAGAAGACTGTCGTGGTCAGTCATATGATAATGCTTCGAACATGTCAGGAATTTATAATGGTTTACAAGCCAAAATTCAAGAACAAACACCACTTGCCATGTTCGTCCCTTGTGCAGCTCATTCATTAAATTTGGTGGGAACCTCGGCCGCTGAGTCTTGTAAAGAAGCCTGTCACTTCTTCATGTTGCTGGAAGAGGTAAATACTTTCTTTGTGAAGTCAACCGATTGTTGGAAAAAATTGGCTAATGAAATAAGAAAACGAAAGACGCTGAAGAGAGTAAACCTCACAAGTTGGTCAGCAATAGCAGATGCCTGTCAAAGTGTAAGAGATTCCTGGGATGAAGTACTTACGGTTTTAAAAATGATTGAAAATGACGCTACACAGAAACCCATCCCACAAATTGAAGCAAAGGGAATTCGCCTTAAATTGGAAAAACTGGAAACGGCATTTATGATCGTATTTTGGAATGCTATTTTAGACAGATTAAATAAAGTGAGTGCTCAGATTCAGAACTTATCTGTTGATGTACTGACGGTATCTGATCTTTATGGATCTCTTCTCGAATTTAAAATAGCAGAGCGAGAAAACTTTGATTTTTTCGAAAAAAGTACAATTCAAATGAGCGCACTTAAGCAATATCAGGGCGAAATTAAGAGTAAGAGGAACCCTAAGAGAAAAAACTTCATAGACGAAGCATCAAATGAGAAAATTGAAACAACCTCCAGAGACTCTTTCAGAGTCAACACCTTTTTGGTAATTCTGGACAGACTGAGAGCTGAATTAGAAAGAAGACATAGTGCATATATAATCTTTAAAGAAAAATTTTCATTTTTAACAAGAATGAGTGAACTATCAACACAAAGAGTCTCAGAAAAAGCTCAGTCTCTTGTGCAATATTACTGTAATGATTTAGAAGACGATTTAGTTCAGGAATGTGTACACTTTTGTAGTCATTTTCTCTAATAAGACGGCAGAGAAACCTGAATCGACATCATTACTGAATCTTTTCAAGGAAACAATCTCTGTGTAATGTTTATCCAAACTTGGATATAGCTCTCCGCATTGCACTTTGCACCCCGGCCACAAATTGTTCTGGAGAAAGGAGTTTTTCCTGTTTAAAGCGTGTGAAAAATTACCAAAGATCTTCACTGTCGCAAGAAAAACTTAACTCTTTGGCTCTTCTGAGCATTGAAACAGGCTTAATGAATACTATAAGCTATGAAGATAATATTATAGATGATTTTTTCAATAAAAAAACCCGAAAAAAATTGTAATTGTTGTTATTAAATTTTACTAATTAAATTAAATTGTACTAATTCGTTTGTTTATTTTATTTTTGAATACCTACTTCCTACATTTGAATATTTATTTTGAAAATTGTGTGTCACCTAATGGCAGCCTAAAAGTGAGTGATTATGTTTTTAAAAATTTAAAATTTTTTTTATTTTTTTTAATTTTTTTTTATGATAGATACTATCGGTGGCAATTTCCAAGAAGGGGGTAGGGGGCGGCGCAAACGAAGTGGCCTATACTTGTGAAAAGTACAAATACGGCCCTGCTTAAAGGCAGCTTCATTGGTGTTAAATATGTATATATGATTATGTGCAATACTGCAATATCAAGATTGCTCTCCCCACCGGTATGACCAAGACTGGGAGCTAGAACAGACTATGCTGTGGGTTACGGAGATAATCGGGAACATAGAAATGAATGCTCTCCGTGATAGCCAAGTTTTCAAACTATCCCTGAATCAGTCTGAAGAAATGTGTAGCAATTTATACATCCCTTATGACCCGTGGATGGTTCATTCCGAACATTCCCAAAAGAAATTCGGTAGGAAATAGTCATGGGTAGTAGCCATACTCCTTCATTTGGGACGTCTCAGAAATTTCTTGAGAACTCTCTCCAACCCGAGGAAATACTTTACCTGGTGTGGACTCTAAATTACCGACTCACTTCCAGTCTACTCCTTACTAAAGAATCGAATAAAACAAAGAGAACCCGGGTGACTCTAAAATTCCTTGCAGTACGTATAATAAAGCTTAGTATTCTAAATGAAGTGCCACAAGCCATCTCAATATGAGCATGAAATGTCAGCCTACCATCAAATATGAATCCAAGGTCCTTCACGGTGGAGACACGTTTTAAACTTCGGGCATCCATTGTACATCGGAAATACGCCCGGTATGATTCGCCCTAGTGAATGACAAAATTAAACAACATTAGTGAGCTTGATTTTTATGAGAAAAATCTTGATTTATGTATAGTGAGATGCAATAAATAAAGAAACTTTTAGATACCCTGAACTCAATCCGATTGCTTTACTCCAGTAAACAATTCTATCAATATCTGACTGGAGTTGATTGCAGTCTTCTAATAAAAGTTTTAGGTCATCGGCAAAGAAAAGAAACCTAGAGTGCAGAATTACTTCTGAAGGAAAAGATGACTGGGCCTAAATTAGAGCCTTGGGGTATCTTCTTCTAATCGTACAAAAATGGTATAGATTAAAAAGTCCATGAGACGCAAACTGTTTCCTGTCTGCGAGATAGCTAGCAAAAAAGGTGTGAAGGCTTATAGAGAATCCTATTGTAGCCAGTTTATTGAGTAAGACGCCCACCGGGATCAACAATATGGAAGACCTCTGAAAAATCATTATATGAACAATCTACTTGATGGCTTATCTAACGATCTCGATACGTAGGTACGTAATCCGTAAACACCAGAGGTTGGTTTCTGTAGATCGACCTTTTCTAAATCCATGCAGTTCAGAAATTAAGAATGGTTCCACTTGTGGTAGTGTGTATAGGAAGAATCGATTCGAACAATTTAGTTGGTTCAGGTAGTATTAACTTGTCAATACGCTATCAAATGTCGAGTTAATCAACTAAAATTGAAACTTCGAACTCGTTATAATACTCGCGATGGTAGGTATCTGGACAATACCTACCACTTCGGAATCGGATATCGACGACCACCTCTTCTGGGAGGTTTTCAAGGAATACAAACATTACAAAAAATGGCAACAGTCCAGCCACAAAAAATATTTCTCGTGAATGCTAATTTTACGAGAAGGGTATGTAAACAATTGGATTTGACGGGAAAACGCTATTAGTTGTACCAATTTTACGGTTTTCATTTTATCGTGCATATTCTGTAGAATTTTCTCTAATTGTTGTATATTTTAAGCATAATAAATACATAAAATTTGGCATTATTCGTAGGTTAGTGAATATTTTGGAGCTTAGTGCATATTATTATTTTACCGTGAATATGACCCGAGGAGTAACTACCTATTGCACCTTTTACGAAACCGTAGATAAACATTTATCTAGGTAGGTACTTACTACTTACCTGTGTTACAGATTGTAAACCTACCTATACATGTCATATATTGCGTAGTTTTTTTTCAAAACAATCAACAATGCACTTTGAAAGTGCTCTTATCAGGAGACAGTACCTACGTATACATGGTACCTACCTACGCTTCTTTGTGAAACGTGAAACAGATGTGTCCGCCACGTTACTCCATGATGGTATTATTTGTTTGGACAGTCATGTAAGTAGGTACCTACTTATGACGAAATTATTGAATAAATAACTAGGAAAACATACACATTACTCACAAGTGTTATTATAATATCTATTTTATTATACACGGTGTTCGGAAACTCGTACTACTGGTGATTATACGTCACATTTGGTGTCGGTTTTGGGGGAAGCATATCTATATAATTTTTTGATTTGAACTGTCCTTTTTGAGTAAATAGAGTACGAAGTTTTTTTGGTCAAATTTGAAAAAAATCGATCGCTAGGGGATTAATATCAGCTGTTCGTGTCTTTTAAAATGCTTCCTTAATAAATAAGACAACAAACAGGCTGTCGGGAGTGTATACTATTATACAAAACATGTCGTATTCACCAATACATAAAATCCTAAGAATGTGTTGTTCATGACCTGGAATGCCTGATGTGTTATTTTCCAGTAATCCAGAACATCTGTTTATCATCCACGCTGATGAAAAATTGTCCCACTAATGTAAAATAATATTATACATTATAATTATAGGGATTTTAGAAAAGAAAAGGCACTTTCCTTTTATCTGAAAATACTCCTGACTCAGTTCATTATAATATTAAAGATTATGAACAATCTTATTTTGATCTTTGATCGTATGATGTTGTGCAATTCTTTATGGAACGGACTAGAGCGGCCAGCTCAAATGGAGTACCATTTTACATGGGACAATTATTTTTTTTTATTTTTTTTTTAATAGAAAATTGGACAAAAGATATTATTTGTAAGCAGGGTAAAATGTAACCAAGCAGCAAGTTAAATAATAAGAGTTTTAATGGGGTTGTGATACCGGGGATTATTAGTAGAATATGTTTAGAACTGTGGGTACCTATGGGCACTTTTGTAAATAATATGTACCTACAGTAAACAGTAAATGTACTAGGTATGTACTCGATAAAGGTAGGTTATTAATTATTCATACGATAAATAGAAATATTTTTGGTTGTGGTAAAACCATTGAAGATAAGAATAAGATAACCTTTAACTAAACATCCAAATATTTTGTAAAAAGTATGTAGGTACTTAGTTTTATCTCTGTACAGATATTTCAATGTTTTCAACGACATAATGTATGCCTATGTATTATATTGTAAGAGCATCATAATTTCTAAATATGTGAATAGAGAAAAAAAAGTTATATGATTCCTTGCACTTATTTCAAATTATATTTTTACATAATTATTTTCGCCATGCTGCTGTAACTGTCATTATATTGCTATCAAAGTTCCGCCTTACTCCACAAAAGACACATAATGTTACTTAGCCAATAATGATGTTTACCCTTATTATATTATATCTCCATCATTGACAAAGGGTTTACTCGTATTTGTAAAACAATACATTTACTTATAACACGAGGCTCCTAAAAACAAATTTCCCCAAGTTCATAGTAAAAAACCAAACATAGAAATTTCGACGAAATTTTGCACACTTCTGATTTCTGATATATGTACGTACAACCGAAACATTAATATAGTTTTCATAAGACACATACATCGGTATCTACCGTGCCATTCCAATTTTTCCTTCAAAGAAAACAAAAACACGAACTCAACAATAGGTAAAGCAGAAGATTCCGAGAAATGTATAAATATTTAACTCCCATCTAACACGGGCTTCTCCATGAGTCATTTAGAGTGGTCGCTCTGCGCAAGTCTACGCGCACTTGTACTTCTGATAAGTAGTAGCAAAGTGCGACGATACTACAAAATTCCCGTCAGTTTTACTTCATTCGCTTTCACAGACAGTTATATTCGTGATTTTTACTACAAATCTTCGTGATATATATTCCTAATATAATAAAGTGTCGTTCGAATTCAAGTTATCTGTTGCCGATTCAGTGGAAATAAATTGTTTTCAAAGTTTAAAAAGTAAGTTCACCAATTTGTTTTGACAGTTGATATTTTTTATTTCATGTTGTGCAATAAAATACATCATTTTTCTTGATTCATTTCATTATTATGTGGATTTTATTGCATTGAAGAGTAGGTAACTGTCGGAATGTCTTATAATTTATTATATTCGAATGTCTGCGCCGATTCGTACACTTTTAGATTGTGTCAATGTGTCAATACTCTTTCGGAATAATTAATTAGTTCGAAATCAAGCACAGTGGATAAGTTTTTTTTAAATCTAAACCACTATCGAAAATGTGTACAGTACCTACTTATCGTAATGTTTTAACGATTGAGTTTTATTACTTCCTTTGAAAATATTTTTTATTGGCCAAATTAATCATATTACCAATAATAGTATAATATATATCAATCATTATAAAGCGTTTTGAGCTATGTTTTCCGGCTTCTTGGATCAGTAGTTTCAGGTTTCTGAAAGGCAATCAGTTTTCTAGACAGGAAGGCATTGATTATTATTTATTTATTCGTATTTAGCAATGTCATTTCGGGTTGGACGAACAATTAATACATAAAATCATGTAAGAATATCTATAAATTTATTATAAACTAACAAGAATCTAGTACAATTCAAGTTTGAATTTATAAAATTTTCTGATGAATTTTAACTTTGGTATATCATGATATTAAATTTGTAATGTAAATAGAATGGATACCTATATTCAACACAGAATTGTTATTTTAGATACCTAATATGCAGAGATGTGCTTTATTTCAAATAAATCCATTTCAAATGGAAATGCAAAATGCAAAATGGGTATTTTCCATTTTGCATTTTAAATGCTTTTCTAAAAACCATTTTGCATTTTGCATTTTAAATGCTTTTCTCAATGTATTTTCCATTTTAAATGCTTTTTCGCAACATTCTTCCTACTATCTCCACTCATCTTTTTTTCATAAGCCGCAAATATCAGTCGGTCCTCAACCTCGCTATGAGAGATAATTTACATTTGTCAAGTTGCTCCCTGGTAGGAGCCCTGGCAATTGAGTGATACCATTACAAAAAATACTGATTCAAATAGGTACTGAACATGGGGCCATGACGCTGTAATATTAAATGTTAGATAGCAGTTTCTATGTTTTTACGTTGGCAACATTAGTCCCGCGCAAATTTTTTGTGGTTTCATAATCTGTAGTCGTGGTGTTTTTGGATTTACCATCACGTAATATGTTTGTTCTACATTGATGTTCATTATTAAATGACAAAATTGTTTAAAAATACAATAATTATTTTAATTGTTGACTTGAGAAACCATTTTGCATTTTCAATGCATTTTGAAAATAGGTATTTTGCATTTTGCATTTGAAATGCTTTTCTAAAACCCATTTTGCATTTTGCATTTTCAAATGGAAAAGTTTTGACCCATTTCCATTTTGCATTTCAAATGGTTTTGGGTACCCATTTTGCACATCTCTGCTAATATGTATTTAAATTTACATTGCAAAACAACATGCTTTATTTTTTTTTAATTTCTCCAAACCTATTGTTGAATAAACCCACGAAGAAGAGAACTTCTTCCAGCATCATTCAATCTATTTATCAATCTTTTCTCATGGACAATTTTATCATAATATAAATCTAATGTCAAGATTACTATGTAAAGGTCGTAAAGGCGTTTGACTCCTTTGTAACTTCTCCCTATTTCTCATAGACAACACAAGTAATGCTGAAAATAAAACTCAGATCATAGAATTTATTCTACGGACTGGTACAAGCAGTCGTTATTTGAAGTACATGAACTGCCGCGTTTTGTTGTAATGTTTTTTCTATGAGAACTATGCAGTCACTGCTTGAAGCTGTTAATATCGAAAGAACCTAATAGAGAAAGGTTATACAACTGTCAGGACCATAAGATGATTTCAAAGCAAGTTTTACTAAAGGTGCAATCCCACCTGATATATTCTATGATCTATTTCCTAGAATCTATAAAATAGATCAGTGAGAATAGGCTTTTCTATAGAATAGAAACCAAAAGTTGAACCAACTTCAATTTTTGTTTTATAAATTGTCCATAGAAACTCGTAGAATAGATCAGATGCGAACCCAGTATAATGTTGGCAGTACTCATGAAATATTGTAGGTAATTAGGGTTTTTTTTTTTTTTTTTACTAATTTTCAAGTACTTTTTTCACAGATATTAATAAAATAATCTAAAATGGCAACCCCAAATGCCCCCATCGCCCCCGTAGCAGCCCTCGCCCAGAACGGAGAACAGGCAGTGCAGTCCCCCTACCACCTGGAGTCCCTCGAGAGAGTCATGAGGCTGCCAGTCATCGAAGCCGCCATGAACCAAGGGGCAGGGGTCTATGAGAAAGTTAAAGGTTTGAAAAGTTATACTTTATTCACTGCCTAAATAATCATCACACCATTTAGATCCATTAGTAGCCTGGTGGTCAAAAGTGTCAGGATCCCACCCAGACTTCCTGGGTTCAATCCCCTACTAGTTTAGTCCCCCATCAGTGCACAAGCAATATTTTCCCAAATTATGGTGGGAGGCTTTCTTGATAAAAAGAAGAAAATGTCGATTTACTGTCTCTCGCCGGGACGATACTGTGAGTATATTTACTGTCTCTCGCCGGGACGATACTGTGAGTATATTTACTGTCTCTCGCCGGGACGATACTGTGAGTATATTTACTGTCTCTCGCCGGGACGATACTGTGAGTATATTTACTGTCTCTCGCCGGGACGATACTGTGAGTATATTTACTGTCTCTCGCCGGGACGATACTTTGAGTATATTTCACCCTAGAAAGGCATTCATTTTTTTATTTTTTATATTTATTGTGAAAACAAGTTTACATATATAACCAATTACATTTCACAATTTGTAGTTAATAGCTTAATTTTAATAACATTAATTATATAATATAATAGGTACATTAATAATGGCAGGTGCTAAAGAATACCATTATTTCGCTCTTGAAATGATTGAGATTCGATTGGAAAATGTCAATTTCAGAAGAAAGGTTTAATAGTGAGGTCATTCTCCCCAGAGGCATGATCATTGGTAGGTAGGTCCTGCCTCTAGGGAAAATAAACAGCCTGTGTTGCCTATTACCCGAATAAAGTATTTGTTGCCCTTGATTGTGCCATGAATTCACGGGGTGTCCCTGACTTCTCCTTTCATTCACATGCACATCACATATTCTCCTCACACTCTTTTCTCTGTCCATCCACTCAACATGTCCTGGCCTTTCTCCTTCTGTTATACTGACCCTTGACGTGACCCCCACTCAAGTATATGTTTGTTCTGGAATAACCCCAACTTCCTCCATCCCCTCTACATCTCCAAAGCCATCCAAGTTACGTACCGACTGACTGCCTTTTCAGAAAAAGTTATGAAAGGTCTATATGACATTGATGTTTTATATTTAGATGAGACATGAAGTGAAAAAATAAGTTCCACTTTTTCCGTCCAATTAGTCCGACTGACTGCTCTCCTACGAAAACTACAAATTCTGGTCTGCGCGCAATGCGCACCGATTATCGCCAGTGGAACACGTTTCGACAGGATATTGTATGCAATAATAATGATTGGATTATTTGAATAGCGCCGTTTTCGTGAGAAAATTACCTACAGCGCTTCTAATTGTAGCTCTATGCTGTAAAGCGATATCTTTGACTTGAAGTTCTTTATAAAACATCCCATTTTTACTTTTACATCATTTTTTGTTTGTTATTGATAGATGTACAATACATTCCTCATGATTTCTGACATATTATAATCATTTAAGCGCTTCAACTTTCTATTATTTTATCATTTTATTCTATTTTATTTTCAATTTATTCTGTTTTCTTTTTGTTGTCTTTCTGTTCTATCTTTTTGTTTTTGATTATATATTTTATTGTATCTCTATATGGAATGTGTGGGACTGCACTAACCTCCCCACATACCGGAATAAACACCTTATTATTATTATTTTAGGCAGTAGGTCATACGATGCAAGCATGACACATGTCTATAAAGTTCACTCAACTTTATAACCGCATCTGACTTATCTAAAAATAACTCAGTGTGTGTGGGCGGGCTTATTTTAAGAAATTCCCTCAGAACACCAATTCAGTTTAGTTTTTAACAGCATTTGTATTTCGAAAAGAGCAAGATTTTATTTAGAGTTCTTGTCCATATTCTTACTTCTGTGACATTATTTATTGCTCAATTATATTTTCACTACAAAGAACAGTTGATTATTTTATAAATTTTAACCATCTCCTGCATTAAAAAAATGGAATTCTCTGTCATATAAAACTTGAAATAATGTTCATAATTATTTGTTTTAAGGCTGGCGGAATAGCTAGTGGTTTGAGCAGATTACCTGATAGTCAAAGGTCCCAAGTTCAAATTCCTTGTATGTTTTCTAATACTTGTGACGATTATAAATATTGTTTCAAAACTTAAGAACATTCGATGTTCAAAACTGACGTAAACATGGAATATTTTATTTTTATGACATGTCGTGCATTTTGTTACATAATTATGTGGTCAATCTGTTGACTATCAGCGATATTGTTGGTTGGGGTTCACAGGGGTCAACTTAATCACATCTTTCTAAAAGAAATGAACTTCGACTAGGATGTTTTTATCTTGAATCACTCAAAACTAGAACGTTGATTTATGAGTCTACAAAGATTAGAGTTCACCAAATAATACTTTGAAAACATTTTTTAATCAAAGTTTTCTGGTATCAATATTATTGATTACATTCTTTATCACAGACACTCGTGCAAAGGTATTTTCTTAAAGCTCAAATAATATTTTGAAGATGCAAATCAGTAATAATTTTAAATTATGAAATTCAGCAAAATAATTCATTTTGAAATAAGTCAGTTTATCAAGGTTCCCACAGTCTATGCCAGGATACATTGTCCAAGAAATCATTATAGATATATTACGCAATCTTTGAAAAACGATGCTCCTAACAAATATTTTTAAAGAAATAACATTCAGCACATTTGCTGTGATTAATTATATTATTTCTCATTTTAATAATTACAATTTATAACTATTTAATTTATTTTTAATCTATATCCTGAAGTAATTACTATGTCTGTAATTACATCAAGATATAGAAATACATATAGATTTATGACATTAAGTTCGGGACGTGCAAATTGCCTTAATGCATCATTGATCTTTTCAACACCCCAAACATGTCCCCAACTTTAAATTTGCATATAATAATAATAATATTAAAGAGCCATATACTTGTAAAGCTCTGTTTTAAGATTTTTCAAATCAGATTTAATACTTGTTCTTGCCTCAACGGCTTGCTTTTAAAATTATTTGCCAGCTTTTGTGTTTTCTCCCCTCGTGCAATATTGGTCTCACCGCCCATATTCACTCCTTCTTTTCCTTCAAAAGACCCTCCACACAGCATCAGCGTGGAGTTACCAGTTTGTAGCTGAGTGGTTCAAGCATCTGGTTTACACCCATCGGCCGCAATCCTCTTCAAGCTAAATCCCCTACCATTAGCATTATTGCACAAGCAACGATTCACATTTATGATTGAAGTAGGGCGAATTCAAATATTGTTAGATTATTCATAACCGGAAATGCTTCTTTCTTTAAAAAAATACATACATATATATAAATATATTTGGCATACTTTATATTGTTGACTCAAATTTTTTAATGGTCATTGTTAAGTTTGATAATCTTGTCAAAAACTTCTCTATAGCTTCATCAGAGTTTATTGTTAGACAATAATTATTATTGTGCTTTTAAATGACCGTGCCTCTGATACTGAATGTATTTTCCTAAACATTGTAAACTTTTATACAATTTGGTTACATGCATCTAATTTTAAATTCTTACAGCAACAGAATAACACAGAACAGTGACAAAACAGAATATGTTGAAGGATAATTTAGGTTAGGTTAGTCTGGTTACTGGCCGAGTTAGCCGAATTGACCGAGTGTTGGGTTACTACCCAGGTGTCGTTCCATTTGTCTCCTGACTAGTTCTAACTTCATAGCAAAAACCACATCTACCGCTTGTGATGATAGTTGTAGGAATTTTTAATATACTGTCAGGTTATTCATTACCCGAGAATGTTTGTCTTTCTTTTTAAAAACAATAAGTTTAGGTTAGGTTTGTTCATTCTTTTCTCTGTTTTTTTTCAGTAAATATTAATTAAAAATCAACTTAATCAATAAAATTTCTGGTTTTTTCAGGTGCAAACTCCTTGTTCAACTGGGCGCTCTCCACTGCCGAGGCTACGGTCCAGTATGCGCTGGTCACGGCCACTCCCCTCGTGCAGAAGCTGGACGGGCCCATCCACATGGTGGATCAGCAGCTGGTCAGGGGTATCCAGAGCATCGAGGTCAATGTGCCTATTGTCACACAGGAACCCCAGCAGATCTATGAGTCGGCCAAGACCGCCGTCACTAGCGTTGTTCAACCTACCTTTAATAAGGTACATTATTTACTTAATCTTTTGCACGCGGCCGTATCAACTGTTGTTACGGCAAAAAGTCTATACTCACACGCGGCCGTATCAACAGTTGATACGGAAACTTTGACGGCCGATATTCCAGCGCTCTTTCGTCATTAATGTATTTCTTGCTCGCTTGGACATTCGTAGAACTATCACGATGCTGACATCTACAAGTATTTCTCAAAAATAAAATTGTATTTCATAAAAAAAGATCCATAATCAAGTGCGCCTCTTCGCGCCTTTGAGTGCTTTAGTTCACAATTTTGTCAACGGATGGCGTTAGTACTAGTATGTTATCTGCGCTTGCGCGCGCCGAGTTGATCTGTGGAATCTGCGCCGATAACATTCTGTGTTCTGCTGTAATATTGAATTATTACGAAAAATTCAAATTAATTTGTTCACTTCAGAAATCATTTTTTTTTTGATTTCTTGTGTTTCGTCTAGCAAATTCAATTTTACTGTATCCACGAGTGACCATATTGTGCCGATTGCGCGTATTTTTTAACATTTTACTGTGTTACAAAACTGAGTTATTGACTTTACTATATACTTTATTAATTTAAATATATTTTGTTATATATATGTATTAGTTATATATTACTAAAGTGCGTGTTATTTTCGTGTTTTATATACTATTTCAAAATTTATTAGGAAACGTTCACAAGTTTTTAGTTTTTTAATTCATTTGATTTTTCGGATAAAAAATGGCCCATAGTTTGGAAGATGATGAAATTGAAAATATATTGAACGTTTTGGATTCTGATTATGAAATGTCCGAAGATGAATTTGAACCTTCGGAACTTTCAGATACAGAAACTCAAGCGAATGAGTCTGTAAGTGAAGAAGTGCTACACTCCTGGGTGTCTGGACCTCATATTCCAATAGTACACGAATTTGATGATTTTCAATCCGGCGTTTCTGTACAATTTAACGAAAATTCAACAGAAAGTGATTTTTTTGAACATTTTTTAAATCGCTCGATTATGAATGAAATTGTTCGAGAAACAAACGACTACCATACTTTTCTTCTCATTTCAAAGGAATTTGGTGCGAAGTCACGAATTCATAAGTGGAAGGACACAAGTATTGAAGAAATGTATCTATTTTTTGCAATAACCATGCTTATGACAAGAAACGAACATTTGACTATTGAAGAGTATTGGAGTACAAATATATTTCTAAGTTCCCCTATTTTTGGCCAGATCATGAGTAGAGACCGATATCAATTGTTGTTGCAAAATTTACATTTCTGTGACTCAAATTCGCTTCCTATAGATCGTCTTTATAAAATAAGGTTAGTTTTAAATCACACCCGAACACTATTTAAGGAGTCTGTGATACCTTATGAAGACCTATGTATAGATGAAAGTATCATTGTTTTCAAGGGTAGGCTAATTTTTAAGCAATATATTCCATCAAAACGACATCGCTTTGGAATCAAAATGTTTGTTTTGTGTGATGTGAAAACTGGATACATTCTAGATTTCATAATTTACTGCGGAGAAGGCACGGAAATTACAGATGAACAAAACTTGGGAATAACCGGCGCTGTTGTTACTACACTCCTAACTGATTATTTTGGCAAAGGGCACAATTTATGGTGTGACAATTGGTACTCAAGTCCAAATTTATTCAATTTTTTGCATTCGAAAAAAACAAATGCCTGTGGGACGGTAAAAAAGAACCGGAAGGAAATGCCAAAATTTATTAAACTGAAAAAAGGCGAATTTGAGTCAAAAAGCCGCGGTCCCCTTTTAGCATTAAAATGGTGTGATAAAAGGGATGTACATATGCTAACTACCTTGCACGATAACTCATTTAAGGAAACCAGTAAAATAAATCACCAAACTAAACAACCCATTCGCAAGCCTGCCTGTGTCATTGATTACAATAAATCTATGGGAGCTGTTGACAAAAGCGACATGATGCTGAGCAGTTTATCCTGTATGAGGAAGACCATAAAATGGTATAAAAAAGTATTTTTTCACATACTTGACCTATATTTATTGAATTCATTTATTTTGTACACCCAAGTGACAGGTATAAAAAAATCTCTAGCAGATTTTCAATTGGCGGTTATTATGCAACTAGTTGAGAAATATAAACCAGAGATTTCTCAAATACCAGAGCCTAATACATCAGCCCACCTCAACCCGTTTCGGGTTTTGCCTAAATATGCCGCTAAGCATATGGCCGAATTGATTCCATCAACTGGCAAAATAAAAAAACCGCGTAGACGATGTCGTGTATGCCGATTGAAAAATAAAAAAATGCAGTTAACGAGATACGTATGTAAAGAATGTGGTGTGTCTTTATGTATCGAACCCTGTTTTAAAGTTTACCATAGTTCCAAAAAAATGTGACAGACAGAGATTCCTCTAAAGTGCTTAAAAAACAATATTTATTAAGTGATATAAAATTTATGTGTTATTTTTAAGTGTTGAGTTTAGAAAAGAGTTTGAGAAAAAGTTTTCAGAACTAAAAATGATAAGTGATCATGGTGTCCCACTTATGTCTATCAACGCAGTGGCCTAAGTACACACACGGCGAGTGAATGGCGGGACCACATTCAAAAGATACGGTACGTCTTTGTATGAAATTTTATGTTTTTGTTTTTATAAACATCTAAGAGTGTTGAAACACGAGGATTTGTTTTCATATTGTGGAGAATAATCTGTTCTGTCTATATAGTCCAATAAATAATGCCAGAATGCTATAATTTGACATTTAATTGCGTGCATAGGTATTTGAAAATATGTACCGCGTACGGGTATAGATAAAACGGAGCAAATTAACGCGTTCAAAAGGTTAATGCATTTTTTTATGTTTCCCTGACAAAACAGAACTGTGACCAACAAAACGTTCAAGAAAATTGAAGAAAGAGACCAAACAACAAACTAAAGAAAACCAACCTAACCTATTGTTACCATTTTTGGGGTATTAAGCTGTGTTGCATTTCCCTCTCTGGCCAACTTTTCGGACAGCCTTAAGTGTCCTTCATCAGGGCAGATGGCTCCCCTACCTTAAGGCCCCGTAGTAAGCGTTCAAAGATGGTTTAAAAGGAAAATATCTAAATACGAATGTTAGAGGGAGCGCGCTAATATTAAAAAAAAGGATAATAATTAAGCGAAAGTGGTGAAAATATTTAATAAAACACAACGCATTTGAAATAGAGCAAAAATCTTTCGACAAATGCTTTCTTTAGTTGCATCTAAAGATACACTGTGAATTTTTTATGCCTATAACATATTAAATAACAGAACAAAACGTGTTTTTAATAATTTTCGGAGTTTACTTTGTGATTTTTTTCTATCGAGGGAATTTCATAAAATTAACATTTCGGCAATACAAACGTATAGATATTATACATATTCAAAAATTATTTTTTTTTTTTTGGAATTTAAAAACTTAAAGAGTTAACGATAAACGTGTTATAAACTGGTAGAAGTTTGGTATTTGGGGGCTTAAATATGAAATGCAATAATCAATCAAAAAAAGGCTGTGAAAATCTCAGTGACCAGATAACTCAACGCATTGACAATTCAACACACCTAGTTACTTAGTCAACCCATATTATTATTATGTTCTATTCTTTCGCTGAGGTCAATTCACTAACCGCTCATATAAATATATATTTTAAACAGAAATACAAATGGTGGTGTGCAAATCTTTCATTCGCAATTGTGCGGGGGGTCACGGTAAGCGCGATAAAGATTTAGACAAAACAAAAACGAATTGAATTTGCCTTAGTGTTTGCAAGAGGAAATGAGTGGGAAAGGCCAAAGACTTACCCTAGGTCTCGTCCTCCGTAGCTGCTGGTTCCTTTACACTTATCAGCTTGCATACAATTAAGGGCAATTCCCTTTAACACTCGCTCGCTCAACACAAAAAAACAGTGACATTCACTGCAGAGGGTAAAAACCAGTGGCGGCTCGTGACTTTTGGGTGTACTAGAGTGCTAATATTTAAAAAAATGGCATTTCTGATGTTGTTATAGCTGAAAACGATTTTTAATTTTTTTTCGAAAATCGATTTTTTGTATGAAGATTTTCAGGAAATTTCAGTATAGCCGTGCGCCGCACGGAATTCCTGAAAATCGTCATACAAAAAATCAATTTTTCGAAAAAAAATAAAAAATCGTTTTCAGCTACAACAACATCAATAATGCCATTTTTTGTAATATTAGCACTCTAGTAACACAAAAGTCACGAGCCGCCACTGGTAAAAACGTTTCACTGGACGATGTGATGTTCCAAAACAATCACAGCCGAGTTCAACATATGCGGGTATTCACAAAATGACACGAATGTTCGCGGTGACGAAGATGCAACGATAATAATGCTCCTTGTCGTTTGGCCCGGTTCAAGGAAAGGGGACAAGGGGCAAAGGGGGGGTGAAGGATACACATTTTAAGGCTATTCAATTTTAAAACCTCACGCGCAACTAACAAACATTTGCTTGGTTACAAATACAAAGAATCCAATCATCAAGCAGAGCATTTGTAGGCTGCTTTAGCAAAAACTCTGACGCCATTAAATTTTCTTCTGACGGGAATCAATAGGTCGACTATTTTTAGCTCGCAACTTCACCCATCACCCAGAAGCTGCAGCCAGTCTACGAGACAGCCAAGACCGAAGTCACAAATGTAGTCCAGCCTGCCATTGATAAGGTAGATTATTTATTGCTATCGTTATAGTCATCTTAACCATGAAGCAAAAATAGGGTATGTTGAAGTACCCACACACAATGGTGCGTACTGGCATCTTGCAATCAACACGGCTCTTTCTGTGATGAAGTTTTAGCACTCATTGATTATTATTGGTAAATACGTTAGATTATTACAGATATGCAAAATATAGATACAGGCCCAAGCGTTATTTGCACCAATCTAAATGGGTGACCTATAAATGTGGTTACTTATTTAAATCCCAACTGAAATTTAATAAAAAATTTCCTCACCACTCAGTACTTCTTAAAATACCAAGTAACTAAATTCCTGTGGTAAAAAAGTGTTTACGTCATCACAATGGTCAAAATGTTTGACTAATCATTTCCATAAATTAACATAATGTATAATAAGCTCTGTTCCTATAGTAGGTACCTACACAATTGTTTTTTAGCTACTGGACTGTGTTTTTCAATATTATCGATTAAATAAAATACAACAATAGGGCGCCATGGTGTAAGATATTCTGACCATGCCATGAATTGTAGATTGCAAAGTTGAGGATGCAGAACATTGATCACTCAATTTTACCATCATATGACAAAAAGGAAACATTCAATGGATGATAAATTTATAAAATGCAACAAACAATGTTCATCTTGGAAATGGCGTTGTGAGCTGAGGTTACTTGATTGCAGATTAAATAATGCTAATGGTACATTAATATGATGTAGTTGAAATGATCATTCGAAAATCATTGTGTAAAAAGCTGTGCCAGTTGCATGATGCCAGTGCTCACTGTTGAGGGGAATTCCTTAATATGCATAATTTTGCTTTATAGTTAAATGACTGTAACGTTGGAAATAAATTATACATCTGTGCGAAGACTGTGTTAGACTCAATTTTGGTTGTGATGCCTGTAACATGCAATTCGGCAAATAGTGCAACGCATTCCCAAGTGTTATACATTGCATCTGTGTGAGTACTGTATTAGACTCAACTCTGGTTGTGATGCCTATATTCGGCAAATAGTGCAATGCATTCCCAAGTGTTATACATTGCGCTGTTTGCCGCAGTGCATGTTATAGGTAAGATTAATTTTAATTGTTTTATTTTACAGTCATATGTTTGATTTCGTATATTTACTATAGGAGTTGTCAGACGGGTCAGAAGACCAATAGCAGAGATTAAATAATTAACTTAGTTTGGCTAAAAATAGAAAAGAGCGACACGGCATAGCAACAAAAAATGATGATTAATAAATAATTAGTCAGTTATTTAACCTTTTCTATGCGTCATTAATTTGTATCACTTCGTTCACACGCGGGGCTATTTATCATCAATCTAATTTATGACTTTAAACAATAATCACGCATGGATTTTAAAATTTGTTTTAAAAAATACGTCGCTTATGTCTTGAATTATCTTTTCAAGTATAAATAAACAATCCGAACATCAATGGGGCTTGATAAAAATTCGAAGTATATATTCATAATGTAACTGATATGGTATGCCCGGGCGGCCATGTTTATTTCAAGGATAACGATACACATGATTATAAACATGCCGGAGTAGAGCTCTTCAACTGTGGTGCGATGTAAGTGGTTGATTTATGGGTGCGATGTCGCGTTTGACTGGATACATGAAATATTGACACACTTAAAAAGGTTCATATAATAAAAAATAACTACACTTAAATTTACAAAAATAATGAAATAATTTTTCTGTTATTATGTCACCGTAAATATGTATCACTTAATATATTTTTTTATCGTGATTTTGAAACAGTTCTCAACGCATAACGGCAGAATCATGGCTTTCATGTATTTCAGCAGCTTTGCAATTATTATCGACGTCACTGTCACTAATTTCAAAATCTGAATCTATTTCTAAAGTAGCACCAAATATTTCTTCGTCATTAAGACCACGACCCGACATTTTGTATTTTGGCAATAAAAATACTTTCAAAAATTGATAAAAAGTCAAACTTGTACAACTTTACACTTGATTTTTCACTATAAAAAAGTTTTAACCACGTATCTTTATTTGAAAATAATCTAACACTGACGAAATTTTATATTTCTTCAATAGTTTGAATGAATATATGTAACTGAACTTATTTTAAAATATGATAAATCAGATTAATGTACACTGTAATTAAAATAGTTCATATCCACGAAGAAGCAAACAATAATTCGATAAAACAATGTAATCTATACGGCGAGCGTCTCTGTTTGAGAATCTTATAAAATGCGCCTGCGCAATAACGTGTGTAAAGACGCGGGAAGAATTCAAACTGATTCATTTTTCGCTCTGAGTTGGAAGATACCTTCAAATCTTTGTATCCATGATTAGGATACGTATTATGGATAAATATCGTAAGATGTCAGTAGTGTAAAGATGTGAGATTTTTTAGGAGTATAAGTTTTACCGTGCTCAAGCATGTTTCATACCCATAACGCCGAAGAAACTTTGCGTCGCACAGATGTGCCACCCGCGTACAGGGCATGCACAGTGCGTCGCAGGCGTGCGTCTCCCGCGGGGATAGGGTTAAGCTTGCTGGCCTTTGAACTGTGTAATCTGCTTTTTTATAAATCATGTCTGATCCTTTAGATATCACATGTTTACTTCGTGTTTGGCTGTAAACTCTTTCAATACATTTAAGATTTTATTTAATACATAGATAAATAAACAGTCTAGTCTGTTGTACTTATTCTTTTGACTGTATGTCTAGGATTAACCAGATTATATTCCGCATTGTTTAAAATTAAATATTTGGGTTCCTTGGTAGATAATAATGACCAGTTAAAGTTCTCCCTATTTTCTCCTAGCTTCTTTCCTCTTTTTAAATACATCTATTTTAAGGTAAGTTTTTTAGATTTTCACGGCCAAAAGCATTTTTGTTGTTTGTTTTTGGGGTGTTATGCCGTGTTGCGCTAACTCCTTCTTTAGCCGACGTTTCGGACAGCGTTGCAGTGTCCATCAACATCACATCTTCGGATCTACCGGATCTGCCCTGATGATGGACACTGCAACGCTGTCCGAAACGTCGGCTAAAGAAGGAGTTAGCGCAACACGGCATAACACCCCAAAAACAAACAACAAAAACATCTATTTTAATTTCACTTTTGTTTTGGGTAATGAATGCAAATATTGGAATCGGAAATTAACCTACTTCCCGACATCTGGTCGAGCTGAAACTTGGCAGGTATGCTCGTTGTCGATGACAATGCATTCTATCAACTTTTGGTGACAATCACGTACCCACAGCATTACAGCAGTTAATATACACAATAAATGTCAGTCCTTCCTGTTTAGCATTTGGCGAGGTTGGTAGAGTTCTCGACATCATTTCTGGGGTAGGAAGGTTCAATCCTCAGTCAAATTAACAACATTTTAAAATAGTTTCGTAGTATAAAAACTGTTTTTCACAGGTTGATTTTTTCATTTATACTGTCTCATAATTTTCTTGAATATTGTTTAAAGCCATTGTAGTTACCACTTAACCATTAAATGCCAGGCGTAAAATGCAAATCGCTCGCTGTACGCTGGCGGACACTATTTTCTTAATACGTACATCTTATCAGATAATGTGTTTATATATTTATAATAACTACATATATCATCTATTCTATCCTATGTAGTTTTCCCAGGAAAGTTACTCAATTTCAGAAGAAAAAAAAAATTCTCTAAGCAGTCGAACTACCCATTAGGACTTATCAGCTCAATTATAAAACCTGCAAGTACGGGATAGATGATTAAATATAGGTGGATTCATTGGCTTTAAACCACAGTAAGCAGTTTATATGTACCTATCCATATTAATATTCAGAGGTATGGTTTTTTGAATAAGCCCTAATCCAAAACCAAATACCCTGAAATCTCCATCGATAAAGTCATGTAATGTTATAAGAAAATGTTATAAAAAATGAAGATAAATATGAACATAATCTTTTTTTTTTCCAGCCAAGTAAGCGTTTTTCGCAATAAATATATAAGTACATGAGGATTTCCTGTAAATAAATACTGTAGGTACTACGTAAGACTTTTTAAAATCTGATTAATAACATTTGACAAGGAAAATTGCAACGCGCTTTTTAAAATAATATTAAAATACATTATTTCCTTGCCAAGCGAATAAAATATATTTTAGTATGCTAGGAGCATTTTTACAACATCTAAATAGCATAAATTCGAGGCAAGTGCGGTAAGCTATTAGCAAATCCATGGTACAGTACCAAAATTTATAAAACCTTAATGGCTCTGTTGGGCTGGAAATGTAGCAAAGATGAAAGATAGATGACCACAGATCAAAAAAAACAAATATGTACTCTAACGGCTCTACTAAAATTAGATTGTTTCGTCCAGAATGAAGGGCGATGCAGGAGGCAAGGCGGCATGGCAAGCCACCAACGAACACTGGCCAACTATTATTGGCAAGAGACGTGCATCTACGCAGCTTCTTTTGCTTAAAGTCTAGCTATAATTTTATATTTCACTCTTTCCAGGTGTGCGCAGCCAAGTCATACGGAGAGCACAAGGCCTCTTCCCTGAAGGAGCTGTCCTGGAACAAGGCTAACGAGGTGCTGGCCACGCAGTACGGGCAGATGGCCGTGTCCGGAGTGGACTCGACCAGCGCGCTCGCCGAAAGGCTTCTGGACTACTACTTCCCGGCCGCTGAGGAAGACGAGAACTACGGAGATGGTACGAATTTACATCACACCGTCTATGGTAGTCTGCCGTCATAAGCAAAAAGGCAGCTGGAAATTTGCACAAGTCACATTCTGATATACTTTTTACTATAATAGGTGAAATGTCTCGTAAATCAGAAAGTGATCTTTGAAAATTCCCAGCTGCCTATTTGCTTACGACGGCAGTAGTATGAAGGTTTGCTTTTTGCCAAATGGCAATTTCCGCCAACGAACTCAATTTTTATATTCTGCAGCAAACCCAAATTTTTTCACCATACGAAAGAAGAATAATACAGTTATTATAAATGTAAATAGACTTGGAGAGACATTGGCTAGACAAGTGCGAACAAGTAAATGTAAATAGACTTGGAGAGACATTGGCTAGACAAGTGCGAACAAGTAAATGTAAATAGACTTGGAGAGACATTGGCTAGACAAGTGCGAACAAGTAAATGTAAATAGACTTGGAGAGACATTGGCTAGACAAGTGAAAATAAGTAAATGTTTATAGACTTGGAGAGACTTTGACTAGACAAGTGCGAACAAATACATATAAAGCAATTGTTAAGAACACTGATGATAATATCCAAATATTATACATTGTCATAAATGATTTTATACAATTTATTGGCGACTTAATTATTTATTTAGGGGTTGGGACTGTTTGAACAATCGATGTAAACAGTCTGAAAATTAAAAGTATATTTAAAATACTAATTTCGGTTGTCGGTTGTGAAATTATTCACAGTTAATGAATTCAAATTTGCTTTGAAATTTTCATACTTAAATTAGAACTGATTGATTCTGACAATCAATAAAGTAGGTACCTACCCAAATAATACCCATAATCAGAAACTTTTTTTTTTTTTAATAAGTTTTATTAATATTTTATTTTTATTACTAAGTTTCTGATTATGGGTAAGTATCTACTTTGTTGATTGTCAGAATCAATCAGTTTTAATTTTCAAAGTAAGAAAATTTCAAAGCAAATTTGAATTCATTAAATGTGAATAACATAATTCTATATTTTTAATATGTATTTCTATTTTTTAAATTCTTGAAAGATTTCGTGATTTTTCAAGTTTTTCATTCGAAAGGTAAATTTCTGATCGAAAATTTGATAATATTTGTTGTTTTTTGAATAAAAAATATTTTATAAATTAGTTCAGCTTCACAAATTCCACAATTATAATATCCCATGATATTTCAAGGGTCTACGCTAGTATTTAATTAATATTAATAAATTAATATTTTCAAGTGGGGAATGATGGTGCGGGAAAAGAAGGTAGTTGTTGGTGTAAGTGAAACATTATACTAGGGAGATCAGAGTGAATCTGATGATTGATAATATTTATCAATATGATTGTCTGCATATAAAACTGTATTTATAGAAAACTAAATCATTCTGGAAATTCCGAGTGATTGTATAAAACGTGATTGATTTCAACGATTTGTGACATTTTACTAAAATAATGTCGAAGCCAAAAAGAGAACCTATTTAATGAGCTTCGAATATGACTGTCATTTGTTGTCATAATTCTTGTGGTTTCTTATCACAGCACATCACCAATGTAATGTAATTAATAAAATTAAAAAATGTCAATTGAGATATGTATCAAGTTACTGAAAACAGACGTTTTATCAATAATTATATTTATTGTGTGCACAGTTAATCACTAACACCAAGATTAAATTCAAATGCGATCCCTCAATGTTAACTCTTAAAGTGCCGATGAAAAATTTTAGCCATTAGCTAGCTGATTCTTTTTTTGTAATAACTTATTTGTTTTTTTTTTTTTAAATGATTTTTTTGCGAATTGTACCGTCTTACCATATAATGTGTTCATCTATCTTCTATATAAATAAAAATGTAAATGTTCGTTGGTTTAAAATCTTAAATCTCCGAAAGTTCTTCAACGATTGCTTTGAAATTTTGACACAACTTTGCATTCGAATACGCGTGTGATTTTATATACTTATATTATATAGATGTCACCTGTGGCATGTAAAAACATGCTTTTAAAACAGCTCCATCTGTTGGACAATCATGCTTTTTTTGAAAAACAGCCCCATGTATTGGACAAACATGCTTTCTTTGAAAAACAGTCCCATCTGTTGGACATAAAAGCAACATGCGCTATTGTTTTTCTATCTGCACAGACTGAATGAGTCACAGTAATGCATGGCGAGGTACAGCTAGTATGTATATTGATAAAAACAGTATATAATCTACCAAGAATAATTTCCCTAGAAATATCATCTGTCATTCAACATGTTACTTATAGTTTATTTATTCCAGCTCCCATCTCAGTGTCAGAAGACCCCGTCCTCCACACCGTGCAGACCGTCGGCCGCCTCTCTAACAAGGCCGCCCGCCGCGTTTACCGCAACGTGTCAACCCAGATTAAGTCCATCAAGCCGCAGGATGTCAAGGAATACGTCGCCTCCCTCATAGCCGTACTCCAGCTTACCCAGTTCCTGCAGCAGATCAACCAACAGGTGCAGCCGGCCGCCACCGAAGGTTCCAGCGAAGCCAAAGCAGCAACCGAAAATAAGAACACCGAAGCCAAACCAGACACAGCTGAAAAACAATCGTAGAAGCAGCATTTCATCGTTGATTGAAACTTTATGAGACTGTTAAAATCAAAGATAATGGAAGAACGAGATGTGCTATGAGCAGTTCATACTGTGTGGAATTGTTCTGCCCAGTGTCGCCGGTTTTGTTCACCAATACTACTGCACACCTTCGCTTACGCTAAGGACGTATCGTTTCAGTTGGCACTAATGCATAGAACAGATTTCTGTGCGTACACGTCCCGATAGTATTCAAAGTACCCTAATTAGTTAGTACTCCGCCTACGGTCCGGCGGCCAACATAGCATATCTCGTTCTTCTAATATCTTTGGTTAAAATGTTAAACTATGTGCCTTACTGTTCGATGAGTTAGAAACACAAAAAAGTATCTACATATATTCATGATTTACATGCAAAAAATTAAGTGCATTTTAGATTATTTCACTACCCGTTCGGGGAAATGCGAATTTGTGTTGCAGATAGAATTGATTAGTATTTCTGCATGCTTAATTCAAAAGCTCATTGTTTTTAGTTACGTTCTTGTGTTTCTGATGCACCTTATTCATTGATATCAAAAATATATAGGTTTAAGTGTTTCAAATTGCATTACATTTGATAACCATCAAAATGATGACAATCAGCGCTCCTTTGGTCTTTTTTATTTCATTTGATCGATTCACATTAAACATTGATTCTCACCCCTTTAAAACGTTTGTTCAAATTGTGATCAGCTGACAAAAATAACATGACCATGACAACTGATCAATATTGGACCAAAAATAGGCCCAGAATCTGTGAAATGTTAAAAATTAAAAATAGTGCTAAACATCAATTTGATGGTCAACAAATTAATGTGAAAACATCCTAATCATAGATTAGATTGGCTGGTATAGTGCAGGCTTATATAAATATTTGCCTTGTACTGTATGTCCAATCTAATAATTTTTATTGATTATCTTGTCAAATTGCCATGCTCCTAGGATCATGTTCATATAATATGAAAGCGTATTTTTATAATTTATAGATACTAAGAAATAATGCATTGAAGAAAGCATTTTTATAATTATGTTTTATGTAACCAATATTATTGTTGTTAAGTTTATTAAAAAAAAGTTACATACATATTCGAGAAACAAACTTTCGGCTTCATTATTTTATAAGTATTTTATTCCTGTGCACATTTTATACAACAAATGTGTTTCCTTTTTTACAACATTTTGGATTCTAGTTTGTTCTGGAACATATTTTTTAAACTGCGTTGAACTAAGTAGTAACGCATAAAAATAATTTTATAATCTACTTAACAATATAATGTGACTGAAAACAATAAAACAGTCTAATGATACGTCTTGTGTTTTGTAGGCACTCATTTTTATATCTTTTATATTTTACTCATTTAATAAATAAATGAAACCACAAACTCTTCATTTCATTTTGATGCTGGGAAGCAATAATGCTGTAACCGCCACTCTCTGAATCAAGTACCCAAACTCAGTTCTCCTTCCCTTGGAAGACGTGGACATCACAGGTGCAGTCTCTGTTGCTGTGCGTACATGACCAGCGCCAACCCTGAGCCAAACGGCGCCTGGAGCTAGTAAAATTCTCAAGGGTGCTGTATTATCATCGCCTTTGTTACTTGACTCCTTGTAAAAACCTCCAGGCTCCGGGTTGGCCCTGTGCATTATATACAGGGCAGGTCCTGTACAGGCACAATTGTAGCAGTCTGCTCTGGGTGCCGACATCCCAAGGAACCAAGGTTAAACCAATAATACCTAACCTCCTTGGCGCCTCAATAGGTCGGCGTCCAGGGCAGACTGCTCCAATTGTATCTGCTCAAGGCCGGCCCTGGATGCACAAATGGGATTCTGAATTGTGTGAATGTGCACGTATTCAAACAACAGAACACATACAATAATGCCCTCATGTTTCCCTATGGCACTTCTGTGCTGAACCAAGTGACTCCCAATGCTGTTGACTGACTGTACAACCTCAGCAGTGTACTTTGACCTCCACCATATGAAGAAGAAGACGACTACCATCTAAATACTTTCACCGCATTAAATGCAACTTGAATATATTGCAGCACATCTTTAAATAAAAGTGTTAAACTAAATGAGAAACATTGGTGTCACTAACATTTAAGTGTTAAACTAAATGAAAATTAGCAGAGACAACTAATTCACGCCTCTGTTTTATTTACGCCCTTCGGGCTTTTACATAAAATAAGTCAATACATTATATTAGTCCATTCAAATTAACATAATAATTCTATTTTTATTCCTAGCAACACGAGCGGGATATGCAATTCATTCCATAGTTGTACCTACCACAGCAACAATACAATAATAAAAATTAGATATAAATCAACGTAATACTAGTAAGTACAACAAATGCAAAAAAGAGAAAAAAGTATTGATGGCTGCCTACAGTAAATAGCAAAATCAACATTAAAAATGTAAGAATAAGTATATAAGGTAGGCAAATGGTAAAAATTCATAAAAAGTAAGTTACAGATCGTATAATATTATTAGTGAAACAAAATGATAGAAATATCTAAATTAAATTTTAGTATGGAATCAGTTAAAATATCAATGGATCTGAATTTATTTCCAATCCTATGTAGCCTTTGTAACGGGAAATGAATGAAATAATTTGTTTTCGAGGAATAATTCATTTTAATACAATTTTCAAAATTGGGACTGATTTTTTTTCGTGAATTCAGACTATCTCAAGATTTTTTACAGGTCTACGCTAATTTATTTATGTACTGCAGTGTTATAACAGCAAAACGTTATACTTGTATTACATAATTATTATTCATTGCAGTTGCGGTATTTCGATATTTTTTTTATTTTAATCCCCGCTTTACAAAGTTTAAAAAACCTTTTTATACGTAATAGAATATATCTTTCTTGTTATTTAGTTTTCCAATGTAAAATAAAAACACGTGCACAACTTGCCCCGACTTCAGATGTTAAATAAAAATATTCGTTTATTTATTTTGAGAAGATGGCAACATTACTTACGACAAGCTAGAACTTTTACGAGCTCTTGAAGTAGTTATATAAACTTGTTAAATAATGATCATAATAATATATCGAAGTTTTTCAACATAGAATCTAATTAAATAATTACCTTACTATCTTTTTCAGGACTGATCAAAACCGTGTTAAAAAAAATTCGTTTAAGTATATATTGTTTTATATTTTGATTTCTTGGCTGGTAAATATATTTTTAACAAGGACATATCTACTAATATTTATTAGTACTTAACTTATACTAATAATTATTAATACTAAAAGATTCAAAAACATTTACTAACTGTGCCGCTACATATAAACAGGTCTTCCGGCCAAGAAGAATCATTAAATGTAGGGGAATAGTAAAAAAATGTCCCTGAAATTTGAGGGAACCTGGAACATACCCATCTTGTACACGACCCCACTAAGAAACAGCCAGGGCTTTCAATGCCTCGTAAACTCTGGTCCGCCATCAAAAGCATAAGGTGCTCCCATGGCCGCTATGCCCACATTGTGAATAGGTGTGGCCTTAAAGAGTCGGCTCGATTTTAATACAGTGCGGTGCAGCAAACCAAAAATGCGGTCAAAGATGCCCGAGATATTCAATTCATTACATACAGGGATTGATGAAATCCACAGGGTGACGCAGGGATTCTGTTCGGCACATAACTTAAGATTTACAAAGAAGATCATGAAATATCATTAATATTGGTTGGGAGTAGACTGGGGACTATAAAAACATATGTATATATAAAATTAAAAGTGACTTCAAGAATTTTTGTCTCATAAATACACAATTTTTAAATACATCTATTTGAATTTCGATTTTGTTTTCGTGATGATGAACCTAAATTTTGGGAGTGGAAATTAACTTAAATTGAGCTGAAACTTGGCAAATAGACTCCTGGTCGATGACAATGCATTCTATCAATCGGCAATCACATCTATCAATCACACGCGGACTTAAACACATAACTCTGAAATTGGATGACATTGCGGCAGTTAAGGCAAGACCAAACCGCCGCGATCATTTTGCGTCCGCGATGGCGTGCACGGTGAGCGTCCTGTGTGCGTGCAGAACCGTTCACACCAAACTAGCGATCAGCTGGCGTCCGTGGCACTCGTACGTTAGTGTCGGTTGTGTGGTAGGTATAGCTCGGAGCGGGAACCATTTAAATAATCATAATCATGTTTGGAGACGATCTGAAAAAGAATTATTACTTCTGTTTTTGTGAAAAAATTACTGATACATTTTTTTAAGAGAAAATAATTTCTAAAAGAGGCGTGTTTTTAATGTTTTTTGTAGTTTTGTTCACTGATATAATATTGATATTTACTCAAGTATAAACAAATATCGCTAGGCGAAAACAGAAGATGTTAATTCGTGAAAATATTAATTCATAAAAATGTATGTCTTATAAAAATAAATATTTTTTTTCTAAAACTTACCACTTAATCCCAATAATTCTCCTATTTTTTTCCAAATTTGATACTTCTTTCTATTATTTTTATATTCTGGATGTGAAGTGTCATAAAGTAAACGATGCTTGCTAATTTCGTTGATCATTCTCTCTGTATTTGTATCCGACATCATGAGAAATACCACAAACTCAGAGATAATTACGTTGCGTGCAGCGTGCAGATCCTGCAAGCAGCAACTGATCGCGGACGCGAGCGATCGCCGCGTCCAGACGCTGGACAGGACGCCGCGGCCAATCAGAGAACGCTTCGATGTGAACACGTTGCTACAAGTTCATACACAACATCTGATCGCCACCGTGCACGGGATCGCGGACGCGCTTTGATCGCGGCGGTTTGTTCGGGCCTTTAAAATACCTAATAAATGTTAGTCCTACCCAATCGGGAGTAGGCTCAGTTGTTAGCCCGGTTACATCCAGACCCTGGGGAGGAAAGTCAAAGTCAAATCAATATACATTCATATTTTTTATACATATATATGTAGTATTTTTTTAAACACATCTTTTAATTAAAATAGATGTATTACAAATAATAAAAAAAAACTTTTTTTACGGTTGTTTTTTTCGTTCGTAGAGTGAAATAATATTTACCAAACCGTATTCATAACTCCAAAACTGACAAAAGTGCATCAATAATGTCAATCTCTTTATATTATTCCTTTTTTCATACTCGTTTGGCCCGCGAATGTTTCTAGCCCCTCGTCGCGCAACGGCGGCATTCGGCCAAAGTTTTCGTAGGTATGAAATTCTTCGAGTTTTGTTTTCTTCAGTGCTTTTCAAAGTGCAAGGAGTTGTGTCGCCTCTAGACAGGTCGCCGCGGGCGTGATTATCTCGCCATCCGGGTTCCGTGGGGCGCGTTCGTCGAACAAACCACAAAACAACTGTGAATAGTGCATTCATATTCATAAGAGGGAATCTCTTTCTTGTTATATTACAAATATTCCTTAGTTTATTTACTCCCTTGCTCGTGCTTTAGGAATCGTGAGTGCAATTTTCTCGCTTTATCAAATGATTATTGTGTTGTGTTTGTAACGGTATTCATAAGATTTTGACATTCTTAGGTGACGTTATGGTTGTATATTGTGCATGATTAAAATGTTATTTCTTCCGACCTAGACGTGATCTATTCAGTGATTGTGTCAAAACATCGGATGTTTGGATTGGATACAAAACTTCAAATTGTCAGGAGAGGTGTCAACAGCTGTAAGTAACTTTTAATATTACAATTCTTGTTCGTCAAAAACACTCAATAAGTTACTTATCATTTCACATATATAACGTTTGAATTAAAAATTCTTAACTTTTGAATGACTTCAGAGGTATAAAGGCCAGGTGAGTCAACTGGTCAACAGGTTAGACAGGGTTCACTCGGAACAATAATTAATAATATATTATTACATCCGTCCTTCATAAATATCTTCTTGAATTGTTTTCTTCTCTCGAAAAGAACTTTTTTCACCCCTTTTTCGCAGTAGATGATAGATCAAAACAGTAGTGTTTTTTGTTTTTGCACTTTTATCACAGACTTTTATTGTGGGGTTAAATCATAATTTTATTGGATTAATTGTTATAATCAAAGATATATTTGTTATAATAATATAGGAGATGTAACCATTAGCTCATAATGAGTCATATAAATCGCTACCTAATCAATATTATTTTGGCGGTTCATTCCGCGACCTTCACAGCGATCGACAACCTTTTCTATTCGATAAAAACTTTTTTTGTGATACCTATTGAAACAAATTCAAAACTTTTTCATTAAAGTACCCACTTGCCTGAAAAAATGTGTTCACTAGATTCGCAGTCAGCGAAGTAAGAGTATACATGACATTCTCTCACATCCGCTGAAGGAAGTAAGAAGAGGAGGATGTTATGAGAGGTGATAGGAAGGTTGGGAAGTACTTGGCTACTCACATTTTAAAGAACCTACGTGTTTTATGAAATGTGATTATTTATTTAAATCAGCTTGCATATAAGAATTCACAATTCTATATAATTGAAGAATATATGGAAATAAAACATGATATAACTTTATATACAATATTCACACGAATATTAATTTGCTCCATAAACTGACATCTACACATAATATTCACTGTGTCTTGGTAAAAAGAAATTCTTCACGCCACATATTTGGGAATGTTACTTTTCAGTAGTTTCATATAGAATAGTCTTCAAAGTTCGACATGGCAAGTCATTTCCCCTGATGTAAGACATTTTTAATATTAAAAACTCAATTCTTGCAACAGAATTTTTTTGAAAACCTTAGATGAAATCCTCAAATCTCTCATAATTATAAATAGAACTGCATTATTTTACAGTAAAAATTTGAAAAACAAACCTCTTTCACATAAACTTCAAGATTTTTTAATTTGTTTGTTTTTTTTTTTCATTTTGTGGCTTGAAGGGTTTTACCAAACCACAGTCGATTTAATATCGACTGTGTTTTGGTAAAATAAAATCCTTCAAGCCACATTTGTTTATATGTTACTTTAATTGATTTCATTACAATAGTCTTCAAAGTATAACACGGTATCGTGGTTTTTGGTGATTGTGGCATTTTTCTTACTAAAAAAAAAAATTAATGTCCTTAGGTTTTTTCGGGAGAACCGTAGATGACATTACTCAACCGTCAAATCTGTCATAATTAAAATAGAATTGCATTATTTTACATCAAATTTAAAAAAAAAACAAATAACTTATTTCACATAAACTTCAAAATTTTTAGTTAATTTTACGATTTGTAAATATTCGTTTTATAAGTCTCCTGAAAATTTTTCATTTAATGGCTAACAAATTACCAAACCACAATCGATATGTATTTTTTAAAATATTATATTGGCTCGATGTGCTCACTCAGCGAATATTCGTGCTGTGCTCGCATGCTCACATCGAGCGAAAATTAAAAAAAACATTAAATATTTTTTTCAACTTCTCCCAACTGTCCAGTCACTGCTGGTCAGTCAGAGAGCTATTATTTAACTGTCCTTTTTTTCTTACAGTAAACTGTAAGAACTGTAACTTTTGTGGCAAGCTTTTTGTCCAAAACGAGGCGTGATGCTATTTAGAAATTATGACTTGAAATCTTTAGTAAAACATTTACATTTTTATATAAAAGTTAACGACTTTTAAAAGTGTGTTATTTGAAGTTGGTAGATACTCTCAGTATTTCTCTTGTAAAAAAACATGATTCAGAATTTAAACATTGCTCTTAAATGGATTTAGCCTTGTTTAGTGACCAGATATGACCGCCTCTGTTCCATCTCATTTCCCTCCCCACTTCCTTCAGCCTCATCACATACCCAGAATCGGGGATGTAATCACATCAAAATATAAATATAACAACCTCCAATACAAAATGGTATTTATATTCCACTAGAATTCTAGAATTCTATTGTACAATGATAACGTAATGCTGCGGGCCAATTTTGGCATTTAACAACCTACCAGCCAAGCATTAATTACTCCTGCTGAAATGCCCTCTCAATAAATTGGACCGACCTCTATCGCCAAGAATATAAAAGGTCACACACACGGCTGTTAATGAAGACGAAGCTCAAATTGCTTCATTAGAGACTATTTAGTATCTATAAACTTGAAAATATATCACAAGACATGAAATTTATGTACAATTTCGATTTATTTTTTGTTCTTTGAAAAAATATTTTTTTATTTTAATATTCCTGAGTTAGAATGGTTGTGTCACTAAGAACGTTATAATTCTTCCTCTCGCATAAAAGATACACCTGTAACCTTTAATAATATGAATAAAAGGAGACATGGCATTGAAGAGTTCCGACTGTCGCCGAGCTATGATTAAACTTCAGGGACTATCAAAGCGTTATGAGTTATGCGTTTGGCGTGTAGGTAGAAACAAAGGTGGGGCGCCGCCATGTGTACGTGCGATTTGCCGTAGTACGGTTGAAATATGTTGGCGAAACTTTTATGCCCGTGGTTTCGTACTAATGATGGATCATGAACCATCTCCTTTGTTTTATTATCTATGCCTTTAAACGAAAATAAATAGCTTACAACGGAACTCTCAGTGGCAGGACGACTCCTTAGTAAACGTTCAAAGATGGTTTGAAATGGAGATATGCAAATGAATGTGTGATAGAAAAAATGATAGTAATTTTATTTTTCATTTAATTATTTAAACGCCCATAGGGCATTTACATATAATATAATGTACATATTTTTTTAGTTACCTATACAGATTACAAAAAATCAATGTTAACAAAATATAGGTTAAATAAAATATAAGAGTTTAAAAAAATATAGGTACGATAGACTACAAATAAGTGAGACAAAAATAGAAAATCTTCCAAAATCCTCCAAATCAAAGATAATGATAATAAGAAGGTATAAAATAAATGGTGAAAATATTTACTAAAACGCGACTCGTTTGAAAAAGAGCAAAAATTTCTCCACAAATGCTTAAGTTGCATTTAAAGATACACTGTGATTTTTTCACACCTATAACATATTAAATAACAGAACAAAACGTGTGTTAAATAATTTTCGGAGCTTACTTTGCAATTTCTTTCTATCGAGGGAATTTAGTATATTTTCCGTTTCGGCATTACAAATATATAGATATTATCTTTAAAAATAAAATATATTCTTTTAGGAACTATTTTATAAATCGGTAGAAATTTGGAATGTGGGGGCTTAATCGGCTGGCAGTAGAATGAGCAGAGTTCGAATCTCATAGCGCCAGCGTCTACCTTAGTTTCCTTTCTACACGAGTTATGCTTGGGGTATGTTATAAAAGTATTAATAACTTCATTTTATAAAAAAAATGATATCAATATTAAAATTAATTTTAGTGTAAATACGAAAAATAATTCCAGTAGTCCAGTCTCTCGTGTCTAGGATGAACCAAGTAGGTTAGTATGAACAATGAGTTAGTGATGAATGTAAGTAAGTTTAAAATTGTTTGAAAGAGAGAGAGAGAGAGAGAGTAATAAAACAGTGTTTAATATAAATAGTTGTGAATGAATACTTGGAGAAGGGGGAAGAGTTTGTGAATTTGGGAAGTATGTTTGTTTACGAGAGATGGGAGACTGATAGAGGTATAGAAAAACGGGTAAATGCAGGAAAATCCACTATGGAAGACTGAACCGGGTTGGCGCTCCATCCAAAGAAGAAAATACTAGCAGTCCACAATGGAGTACTGGTACCTACCCTTATGTATGGCAGTGAGGCATGAAACTGGCAGATAAAGGATGAAAGCAAAATGAATACTGTACAAATGATATCTCTGAGGCGTACGTGTGATTAAATCGTATATGATCGTGTGAGAAATGTGGAGATTCACAAATAATTCAAAGCTGATGTAAGCGTAATGAGTAATGAGTAAGATTAAGAAAAAGACGCTTATATGGTTTGGGCATATAGAGCGAATGAACAAGGAAGAGAGTATAAAGATAATATATGACGCGTATGTGAACAGTAGAAGAAGTTGGGGGCGCCCGATGAAGACATGGTATGATCGAGGGAACCAAATTTATATTCTAACGCTTGTAACGGGTGCCCGGGAGCAGGAAATTAAGAAATGGACGAGGTCCTCCGTCCGGAGGACGGAGTTGAAAAAACCAAATTGAAAATATTTCGATAGCCAAATAAATATGTGGTAATCAAGTCCTCTTTGATAATTAAATAAATAATAGCCCTATTAGGGTCGCTTGTAAAGATAAATGTGCCAAGCTGTACGCTATTCATACTATTATTGTAATCAACACAGGAAAAAATGGCTGTTTAAAAAATATTCGGCATAACCAGTTACGCAAATCGCCACGAAAATTAACACAGTTCCGTAACCGATATAATAATATATGTAACAGTTATTTTTAATCCGGTTTAAAAAAGTGATTTGCTGCTGTTCATTTATCGATGATCCGATTTTATAACCGAATCATTTCGTTGCGGTGAGCGTCGAGATAATTTATTCAGTATAATTAAATAATATATAGTTATGTAGGAAATCAGTTTGTTTATCCGAGCTCTAGCTTCATGATATTTATACGGAATGAATTATTTCACCGAATCATTTCGTTGAGCGTTGATATAACTCATTCCGTATAGGAAATCAGTTTGTCTGAGCTCTGGCTTCGTGATATTTGCACCGTTTTTTAGATCGCTCCGTCATTCCACTAAGAGCTGTGGAGCTTTGAAATATCCAAAGTATTTTAATACTTAAAGTGACCTTTTGATACCTAGCAGATAGCAAACCGTTAAAATACCATTACAAATAAAAGATTAATGTTTAACTACTATGTACCTAATCAAAATATATCCGCAAGGATTTAAATAAATACCGCTGATAGCTCCTTTGTAACCTCTTCCTCGTGTAGGTAAGTTACAACGGAGCTCTCAGCTCAAGAGGTCACAATTGCCAGCTATTGACGCAGAAACTCCTTCACATCTTTTCAAAATATTGTATCCGTAGGAATATGCAGAAATTATGGAACGCTTGGGGCGTGGGGCATGTCTCTTTCTATTGGGGTCGAAAATATCATGATATCCATATACAATATCAAAATATCCGATGTACACATATTACAAAAGTGATACATACTTATTTTCTACACGTAAAACGGAAAATACACGTGAAAAATCCAATTTAAATAGGGATGAAGAGTACGTATAGCAAGTTGCAAGAGTAGTTAACCGTTTTAAAAAGTTTTTATAAAACCTTTTTCCACTATAAAATTAGGACTAAGCACCAGATTTTATTTTTTATATTGGTGAATTAGTAACTTCCGAGAAATCCCTCTAGAAATGTCCGAGATATTAGTAATACGTTCATCAGGAGTAATTAAAATTGATTTCATGGAAAAATCAATTTTCTAGGCATGCTAGGGCAAAGTCGACCGTAGGTCTGTCCATTAAACCGGGCTATGCGCCGAATATTGTTTTTACACGACTTCATCACTTATGTCGTCACGATTCCCACTTTATTTTAGAGATTTGCTCATGCAAATTAAACCGCAGGTCTGTCCAACACACCAGGACCGCGCGTCGCATATTTGTGTTCATGGCTTCTTCACTTACGTCGTTCTCCTGAAAAGTTGCTGTTTTTTACTTATACTCTTTATACTTAGCGTGATAGATATATCAGTGATACAGGTATAATATTCTAAAGGATTTTTTAGACTCCTAGATCTCCTGATAATTTGTTTGAGCCATAATGGATAACTGTGGATTCCAACATACGTACATTATTAACTTTGCAGGCGGCTAACGGCCGAAGATAAACTTTGTGATCGATCTTTTTTAAATCAGTCGAATTGTTTGTAACCAAAAAACCTACTGCAAAATTAACGTTTTCGTGTTGCATATTTGTTTAAGATACCTTACACCGCTCTCGCATAACTTTCCATAGCCAAGCACTTCCTACTAAATTAAAAGATCAGGTCATAGAATATTTTTATAATGAATGAAAACTTTTTTTATACATATGCAGCTTTTTCACTAGGTGAAGAAAAAATAGCATATAAATGAGTTATTTTCAAACTTGTTTCTCAGGTAACTAGGCTCACCAGTAACCTGTATAGTGTGAAATAATATTATCGAACCAGCTTTTATTCATGAAAATGAGCCTAAACTAAAATGGTCACACGTAATAAACATGTGTTTTTTCATGTTTGAGTTGGTTCGCCAAATATACGTGCATTTAACCTTGGCCAAAATAAAAGATGTTCTCGGTATCGTCCTTTCCCGTTAAATGTCTTTAGCTGTGCTTATCCAGGTAATTTCCAACCTTCCTCTCTCCTTCTCTTTCCCCTCCCCAACTTCCACACACTTACCTTAAATGGGGATGCCAAATTCCCACTGAATCCGGGCAGTTACAACAGTGGCAATTCAACACACTCTTGAAAAGTTATGAAAATACTAGGTTATGTTAGATTAACTAACTAACTAACCATCGCGTCTTTTCCCCGCAGGGGCAGGCAGGGAGGATGGACCGCCAAACAACTCGGTCACACCACACCCTTCTTGCCTCACTCATATTCATACATCGTCTCATACATACTCTTCTATTACTCTGACTCTTGACATGGCCCGACTCGAGTATCTGATTCACCGTGTCTTCCTCGGGCGTCCCCGGCTTTTGCTACCATTCACATTTGCGTCATATATTTGTCCTTAGGTTAGGTTTATACTATACCTTTTTGTCAGCCTCCTTGATCGAGCGGGTTCAAATACCAGCAGGTGCAAGTAAATTTTATACGAATAACTAACTATCTGTAATATACTGTTATAATACAGGTATATATAAACATACGCTTATTCGAAAGCAACGTTATGTCAAAATTTCGGAAATTTAACATTTTGAACAAAAGAACATTTGCATTTTTATTTATACAGATTTTTAGTATATATGCGGCACGTTCCTGAATTGGAGATACTCTCAGTATCGACCTGGTTTAAGACCACCATTCAGAATCGAAAAGTTGCTTGAAATGGCTTTAGTCATATTTGGTTACCACCTCTGAATAGCCTGATACTTCCCCACCTTCCTCTTACCCACCTTCCTCTTACCCATCTCCTTCCCCTTCCCACTACATTCAGCCTCACAACATAACTCGATTGGGGATGCCATAGTCTCACTGGCTCCAGACGGTTGCGAGCAGTTTGGGACTTGTGCGGTATTCTCACATTAAAAAAACTTTTGCCATGTAACCGGTGCAATATACATTAAAAAAACTCTTTGTAAGGTTTAATCTCAAAAAGCGTAATGCATTCGCTACCACCTGATCGAGATGTATTTTTTTAAATTTAATTTCAGTTCACGTATTTTTGGTCTCTTTCCAGCACTTTTTTTGAGATGAAAAAAAATATAAATTAAGATTTAGAGTACCTAAAGACTTTATTACTAATCACGAAAATGGAGTAAGCCCGTTACCCGTTGTAAGTAACGATCTCGGCCAAGCATCCTACCCACCAGTTACCAGGCTATCGACCACCTTAATATTGTAAATTTATTTCTGCAGATTTTTTTCAGAGAACGTTCACGTTTTTTGCAGCTTCCTGTTAGTATAATATGACACAAGCGAAATTTCGATGACTGTCGCCATTCTAGAATCGGTTACACGCCCGGGGGGCACGGCTATCCACGACTAGTCACTGTGGCACAATTCGTCATATGCATTCCCGACGGAACCAGTTATAAACGTATCCATTCGTATGCCTACACGAATATAATTAAACCACATTCTTTAATTTCTTCGGATACCTTGAAGCGCGCTGATATGGAACATGTTAGATGAACCTCAGCGATTAATTAGAGTTACCAAATTACAGGCAAATTCAATCGAAAATAGCCAGTGGAATTATATAATCCCCAATTAGGCTATGTTCTGAATGGATTTCACCAAATACAAATATAACAAAATATTATAAACAATAATTAGTCGCCTGAAATATCCATTCAAATTGATAATATCTCCCGAGTAAAAATAAATGCCGCCGACGGGAATTGAACCCGCATCTTCTGATGTCCGTTCAGTTTAACAAATAAAATGTTTTGACGTTCATCTGAGATGTAGACTGGCAATGCCGTGGAATGAATGCAATGATCCATGAGTGTTTTTATAAACTTTGCAATTTTTATTGTTGATACCGGAAAAGTTTTTTTTCAAATTTCAACATCCGTAATTGAACAAAAAGCTGTCTAGAGGCTATTTTTTGAGGTTGGAATGATTATTTTCGTATATTTCAGGGTTGAAATTCAACAATGTTTTCGGGTAAATAAAAACAAAATTTGAAACCAATATTCTACTCCTGTGGTGGTATGGGGAAAGCAAAACAAAATATGACATCGATGAGAGTTGTCTTCATAACTTACCTAAATAGTTAGCAATTTTCGTTGCCACACGAGCCTATCTCGTTTATTCTATTACAAGACAGACTTGAGACAGACCAAATTAATTCTCATTGGTACCTAGTGCGAATCTTCGATTTCTTGCTTATTTTCTTTGTTATAAAATGATAGAATATGGAGCATCGACCATATTTTAGTTGCTTAGTGCGAATCTTCTTGTTATTTGTTACAACACTATTGAATTTAGCGCATCGAACATCCTTTGAGCTTCTTTGTAACAGTTATTATAAATTTATTACAACAATGGAATCACGCAGCACTTATAGATTGGATTTACGAGATGAATCTCGAGGGTCTTCGCGGTTGTTGAAATTTTCAACAGAATCTTGTGGTTTTGTGCGCGGTGTTCGTGAATTTGGGTCGTTGTCTTTTGTAAATGCTCAGACTTCGAGATAGTGATGGGCGTAATCGATAGCATTTAGAAATGATCGTTTTTTTTTAATTATCGAGGTATTTTGGGTCGTAAAATAATCGATTAAATCTCATTCGAAAACTTCGGTACTTAAATAAATAGTGAAGCATTAATTCACTGGCATCAACAATTTATTTTAAGATACTTAAATAAATAGATAATATTGTTTTGAAACGTTTGAATTCTTAACATACCTATACATAGTTGTTTTTGGATAGTTTAGATATGTGTAATGGTTTATTAAAATGCCCTAGAATCGATGAGGCAATGCCTGCCTTTGATTTCAATGGGCGATCTTTTTGATTCTATGAAAACTTTAAAAATTACGACATAAGATATCTCAAACGCCGTCCTAGAAAAAATATATTTTTTAATTTATGTTATATATATATATATATATATATATATATATATATATATATATATATATATATATATATTTATATCGGACAACACTTATTGGAACATCTTTGAGTAAACCACCTTTCTTGATCATCCTTTCACATGTGATATATAACGCTATAAATTACGTGGCAACATGTTTTTTTGTGAAATAAATTTAAAATGTGGTCAGCTATTATATATACAGCTATTTTATGCATATGCTCACAAAATTTTCATCATTAAATCATGAACGCATGTTGATCTTTTTTATGAAAGCACTTACTTGATATGCAATGTTGCCAAATCTTTTGTCCTTCTGTCGAGCTTCTGTTTGGACGGACTTGAACAGATTTATTTGTTGGTTGAATATTCGAAAATACGTAATGCATTGGAACGTTTGGCGCGAATATTTAAAATTGCGGGTTTATTTAAAAGTAAAGTTATACAATCAAAACTTATTTATATTACGTTTACAGTTGAATTAATTATTTTAAAATTAGTTTTGTAGAACAGGCATTTATAAGATATTCTATCTTTTTAATAGCATTAATTTATTATTTGAAAATATAGATTGATTTACAATTAAAATACCAAAGTTCAATAATATTAGTATTGTGTTTACAGTATTATTGGAAGTATATTTTATAAAATCTGATTTATTTGAGTTGTTTTCTTTCCTTTTATTATAAAATACCTATTATATGATTTTCAGAAAACGATTTTTGTACACAATATTTGTGCTGGTGTATAATAATAACTATTAATACATATTTTGTATTAATAGTTCTTCATTTTTGTTAATTTTATAACCTTAAATATAAAAGTTACAAATCAATGTACACCATAATATGTATGTATAGTTGTAATGTGTAAACTTTCCTAAATAAAGATATGATTATTATTTTTTAGTGGAATAAATCTTTGATTTTTTTTTTACATTTACTCCACACAAGAGGCCCTGAGGATAATAATTTCCCTCAGGGCCTATGTCATCTTTGAAGATGCTGTGTGGAGGGTCTTTTTGAGGAGAGGAAGGAGTGAACATGTGTCTTGAAGAGACCCATGTCATATGAGGGAGGAAACACAGAGGCCGGAAATTTGATCCAGAGCCGAGCCGTTGAACACCGAAACGAGTCGTAGAAACGACCCGTTCTCATGCGACTAATGTTAACCGTGTACATATGTTGGGCATGCATTTGGCGTGTTTCCCGACTATGCTCCGGTGCTGAAGGGATTAATGATGCTAGTTCCTCGGAGCATCTTCCATAGAAATACCGGTAGAACAAGCATATGCTCTAAAAATTGCAATCCGTTTGTTAAGATGGGAGAATCTATCAAACAGACCGCCCGTTTCTGCACAGAGTCGAGGGTTTTTTCAGGTATTTTCGGGCTTCACACCAGAGGTGGCTGCCAAATCCAACCGTGGGGCGCCCTTGTGATTTGTACAGGGTTAGCAGTTGTGTACTATTCAAGTATTTGCGGGCCCTGTACAGTACGCCCTCATTAACCTCAATTAATTGAAATATTCAGAACTGTTTTATAGTGAATTGTTTTATAGTGAATACCTCACAAGAGTCCCAACTGCTCCCGTCTAGAGCCAGTGAGAATATGGCATCCCCAATTGGGGGATGTTGTGTGGCTGAGGGTAAGTGGGGAAGGGAAAGAGGAAGGTGGGGAAGTACCTGGCTATTCAGATCTAGTCACTAAACACGGCTAAACCCATTTGGAGCAACGTTTCAATTCTGAATGGTGGTCTTACACCAGGGCGATACTGGTAGTATCTTCCACTCTGGAACGTGCCGCAAATATACTATATATTATTTTAATTAATTAATTGTGAAATAACACAAATTAATCAAATAAAATTTATTTGCGCACGCCGGGTTCGAACCCGCGACCTTCGAACTAGTTATGTTACTGAGCCATTTTTTTGTTTGTTTAACAATAGCTCCACACAGGAAGCCCTGAGGAAAATATTTTCCCTCAGGCCTATGTCATCTTTGAAGATGCTGTGTGGAGGGTATTTTAAAGGAAGGGAAGGAGAGGAAGGATAAGGGGTGGGTGGGTGGGGTCTGTGGGTCCAGGAGTGACGGACGTATGAATCCATCCCTCCCACTGCGGTGCAAGACGATGTTCCCAAAGAGTTCTGCCTGAAAGGTTTCCCTCAACCTGTCTCTCCGGCCTTCCACGTAGCTGGAGGACACATCCACCGACAAGACCCGAGCAAACCTCACCCCATGAACCCGGGCACAGTCACCAAACCACTTGGGGTGACCTATGGCAGAGGTGTAGTTATCCAATAAATGGTTCCCGGGGTGGCAGTACCAAATTGTAAATAGATTAGAAGATACTTTCCTGAATGGTCGCCATTCCCCATGGGGTTACCAGTCACGTCTTCCACTCTGGAATGTACCCGGCAGTAGCTGTAGTATAATCTACCATAGCCACATATTGCACAAGTCTTGTGTTTTAATAAAATTTTGCACAAATTCATTGTTTGGTAAAATAAAAACAAATTTGAAAAAATTCACATTTTAATTTATTTATTTTCAGACATTTTTAAAAACTTTCATTATGAAATTCAACAGAACTAAAACAAACTTTAAAACTAATTAAGTAATGATTTTTACATAATTGCAGTTTAAAAAATATACAATACGTTATACAAAACTGCCATTATCAGAGTTTAACAAAATATATAATAGCAAAATCGAGAGAAACAAAACATACTTAAAAAATAATGAAGTAATGATTTTTACATAATTTCAGTTTAAAATAATATGGAAAACGTCATACCAAACTGACATTATCAGATATTAACAAAATATATAATAGCAAAATCGATTGAAATAAAACATACTTAAAAAATAATTAATTAATGATTTTTACATAATTTCAGTTTAAAATAATATGGAAAACGTCATACCAAACTGACATTATCAGAGTTTAACAAAATAGAGAAATAAATCACACTTAAAAAAAAAAATTGCATTCATTTTCAACTAATTAATTTTCCTTATTTAGTAAAATCCTTATTTAACAACATCCCCATTAAAGAATGCCTTAAAATAATTGAAAATATCCTAGAACAATCTAATGTCAACCCAATAATAAGAAAAGAGTTATTCCAGCTCATAAAATTTGCATACAAACAAATTATTTTCTTTTTAATGATACATATTTTGAGCAATTGGACGGACTTCCCATGGGATCCCCTTTAAGCCCACTTCTAGCGGAGATATTTATGGATCATATTGAAAATATTATTCTTAAGTCTCCCTTAGCTAAATATATAATATACTATGTCAGATATGTAGACGATATCTTAATATGTTGGAAAGGCACCAACCGTCAATTAGATATCTTTATTAATTGGGCCAACACTGTTAATAATAAAATCTGCTTCACAGTCGAACATGAGATCAAAGGTAAAATATTTTTTTTAGATCTAACAATTGGAAAGAATAATAATAAACATACTTTTGAAATATTTAGAAAACCAACTTTTACAGACACTACAATAAATGCAAATTCAACTCATCCTTCAGAACAGCCAGAAAATGCAAATTCAACTCATCCTTTAGAAACAGAGGTAATTATCTTTAAAATGTACAAAAAGTACGTTACCTGAGAAAAATCCACATGATCGTGTTAGAGTACTAAAATCATCTTCTATATTATTATGCCCAGACAATTCTGAAATTTCAGAATCTCTAAGAAACTCAAATATTTCATGTATTTAAAAATGAAAATATTGCAAAAATAGCAATGTCTGACCCATTAATATGTTCATATGGGTCTTTATTATTAAGTAATCACACGGAACACCATTTGAATACACATATAACATCGAAGATGAGGGATTTAGCCAAGGTGTATATAGTTATTAAAGAACAGAAACCTTCAATTTCAACCTTTGATTTAGCGTTTGACCCTGTGCATTTTGATGTTTTTATTAAAGCCGTACAAATAAATAGTGGTTACGATGAAATTACAGGTTCTGTAAAAATTCCTAGCATGTCTCAACGACTTTGTACGGCTATAAAAGATTGTACAAAGTCGTTGAGACATGCTAGGATTTTTTACAGAACCTGTAATTTCATCGTAACCACTATTTATTTGTACGGCTTTAATAAAAACATCAAAATGCACAGGGTCAAACGCTAAATCAAAGGTTGAAATTGAAGGTATGTTCGTTACCAGTTTAGTACAATATGGACATGAGTTTTTACGGTCATGCACTCGTGCTCATTTACTAGTAGAAATAGTGCTTCGAGTTGTAGTCGATGACACTTCGATTGCCTCCTGCTTCTCTAAATGATGTTGCTTATCATCGGCGTTGGAAATTTTCATATCTAAAAAGTAACAATACATTATTTAGCTTTCTTTAAACTTAATTAGTAAAACCTCAAATTATAAGAAAGCAGTCATTGTTGAATGAAACACTAGTATATATTGAATTATTTCGCGGATAAGCGATAAGCCGCCATAGCTCAGTGGTCAGAGCTGTCGACCGGAAATCGAGGGGACACGGGTTCGAGTCCCGTTGGCGTTATGTAAATCTCAATTATTTGTACCTATATTTTGTTAACTCGGATATTTTCTTATATTATTTTGTATAACATATATTTATCATATAAGATATAAGATCTGTATAATTAAAAAAATATATAAATAAATAAAGATGTACATTATTATCTGTAAAAGCCCTATGGGCATTTAAATAAATAAATAAATAAATAAAGTATCTTTTATCAGGAGATTTTTCAATGTGGATGAGTGTTTCAGGCGAATAATTATTGCTTTTAAAATAATTATAATTAAATTAAATTATTTAATTAAATGAAGACAATATTAGCATCACTCAATCTAAAATCTGAAACAGAAAAGATACGGTCACATCTGGGACTCGCACCGGACCTTCGGCTTTCTGGGCCGCACCTCTGACCATATAATAATCAAATTATATGTTACGTATTGATTGTTTCAAGAGTATTAAACATGTTTTCTGTAGATACCTGATTCTATCGAAGAAGTAACGTTGTTCGGTTTGTATAGTGAATCATCATCTTCGGACGTCGGCGGACTCCTTTCTAACATTACTTCAGTTTTGGTTTCTAAAATAAAGCATAATATATTATATATTTATCCAATAATAATATCTCAATGTAGTAAGTAAGTCATGTGCACAAATATGAAACCTAACCTAATATAATGACAAAACAACAGACTAATTAAGCATTTGCAACGGAATATTTAATTAGCAGCATTTCTGATATTACCTATAACAATTTACTATAAGCTAAGGTAGCTCTGTAATATTTCAGATTATCATCAGTGAATATTACCTGAATCTGAGGAAGTTTCATGGTTAATTTCTTCGCCCAGTATGCTCTGCATATTGCTGATGATTAAACTTCTTCCTTTGGAAATTAGCGAAAAGGGTGAAGACGAGATCATGTCGTCAGTACTGTTTATTGATGTACGTAAATCACTGGTTCTTGGAACATCTATAAAATATCAAGAACAAACACATTGAAACATACATATATGTACCTGCAGTTTTCTGTTTTTGCAAATTTTATTTCCACAAAGGAATTTGTTTAATTTGAATATGAACAAATTAATGGGTGATTATCCGACGTGTAAAACTTCGTTTTAACTTAATTATTTTAAGAAACAACTGTTTGAAAACAAAACATGCTTTTAAATGCATATTTTAGTATAGGAATATGGCTTTAGTTTGATTTGACATTTTTACCACAAGTTGTTAGGTTAGCTTTTTTGAATTTTGTTAATACATAATATATATCTATTATTCAAAATAATTTTACTGCTTGGGTTCTCAAAAAAGAAAGAAAAAAATCATGACCTATATAATAAAATACGGTAATTATTCTGTACTCATTTGATAAGCATAGATTAAAATTGTTAATATTATATTTATTATATTAATTCTATATTTTACAATTTAGGTTATAACCTATTTAGAAATATGTAATAGCTTACCGTATTTAAAATCCATTTCGCAAAGCTGAAAGATTTTATTAAATCTCCTTCGTAATAAAGCTAATAAAACGCAAAAACAAATCAACCTGTCAACTGATTCGTGATATACGAACATTGAATAACGGTAATATTTAATATTATCTGTTAGCCAGTTACAAGTCATTAAGTGTTTCAGAAAACTAACCTGAAGCTAGCTTCAAATGGACCAATACAAACAAACCAGCCTTGTGCTAGCAAACAACATCATTCGATAATGGGCTCTAAATAATATAACTTTAGAGGTTAATTTTGCATACAATTCTTGAGCCTTATAGTTCTTTTCGAATATTGTTTAGACCAATACGCAATGTCGTACGATAATAAGCTCTAAATAATATTACTTTAGAGGCTATTTTTGCATACAATTGTTAAAACATTTAATTACTTTAGAAAATTATTTGTACACCTGCGTTTGACACAAATAACGATGGCAACGTCGCTTTTTGAGATCAATGAAGTTAGTTTAACATACGATAGAAATAATTAACAAAGTCAGGTTGAATATCTGAGATAAAATCGCATATAGGAGCATATCTAATGCTCACGAAAATCGCACTTGTCACATCAAATTGAGTTGAAAATGCCACTGATCTCGTCTCGCCGAGACGATTAAAATGGCATTTAAATCTCAATTTGTCGATGATCAAGTAAGTGCTCAATGATCAAGTAAGTCGAAATGATCCAATAGTTCCGGTTATTTGCAGACGCTAAGATGTACAAAGTGCCGTATCATAAACCTATACATATATATATATATATATATATATATATATATATATATATATATATATATATATACATATATATATATAAATTACAAACAAAATGAACCTTTGTCTGTCCAACTGGGAAGGATTCCCGTTTCAGGACAGCCAAATTGTGTATTTAGTACATAATATTCTTACAATGGAATGGTGATGTTGTCAGAACCAATTTTGGGAACATTGTTGATTGCATTCGAAGTGACAGGATGGTTTCTTTATCCTTGAAAGAATCGCAAAGATGTAATTTATTACCAGGGTCAATTTGGATAACATTAGTAATTGCATTCAGAACAGATGAATGGTTTCTTTCGGGACATCACAAGTCTGAGATTCTTTCCAGGGCATTTTGGAGAACATTTACAATTCTATAGTTAGAATTTCCACATTTATAAATCAGTATAAGACATTTGAATCCTATAGTACTTTTTTAGAATTAAGAATTTATTTTTCGATTATTATTGAAATATTCCTGAATCGATAATTTTTCATTTTTGCCTATAACTACCTACTTCAATATATAAGCTCCAGTAACTTGGCATTTCTAAACAGAAAAGGGCTTGCCACTATCTCTTGGCAAATGTGAGATCCTTTCTGTACAACGACTGAAATGCGGATAGTTATGTAGAAGTCTACCACATTTTTTAAATTAGGTAATTTATATTCAATTGCAAAACATGACACACATTTTTAGTACATTTACCGTAATTAACTATTAACCTTAAAAAAGGATTAAAACATCTTTATTACTTTATTTCCTTCCACTTTTTTTTCAATTACCGGACCGTTTTACCTTATGACGTGCATCTTCAGACTGATACAAATTGATCTAAATCTGATATATAACATCTATGTCAGAAATAAGCGTCATTGGCTCAATGTAAGCTCGTGTTAGCGAAGCAGCTTTGTTACATTTGTATATACCTTCTGGTGGGTTTATTAAGGTACGGATACATTTGCGAACCGAAACGCGAGCCGAGCCTCGAATTAGGGGAAAGGAACGAAGCAACAGCAAATGGCGCGAAACGCCGCCCGCTTGCGGTTGCTCGTTTCTTTCCCATAGTTCAAGGCTCAGCTCGCGTTTCGGTTCGCAAATGTATACGCAGCATTACCTTCTGGGAGATGGGTTACGTTGTGTTGTGTTGACAGAAACTATTATTGCTGTCAGCTATATTTTTAACACTTGGTTATTTCTGTTTTTTCCTCGGACTTTCATTTTAAATTCTTTTTTTTTTTAATTGATTTTTGGTTGAATCTTGCGATCATACATAAAGATAGTTGCCAATAAAAATGTGCGGTGAAAAAATGAAGACAATGTTGGTGGTTCTTATTCGAAGTATGATACAGTTAAAAGTGACCGAGGGGAATAGGGTCGCATTAGCTCAGTTGGTAGAGCACTGTCACGGAAAGACAAGGGTCCTGGGTTCGTGTCCCAGATGTGACCGTTTACTTTTCTGATTTTTCTGTTTCAGATTTTCGTTTAGAAATCACTAATATTGTCTTCAATATTTAAACTAGGGACTGTTGACCTAAAAAGGTGGCACTGTGTTGGCTGACTCCTTATTGACAAAACGAGAAACAACTGTCAGCTGCGGTATCTATAACATTGCACCGTGCATAACACAACCGAATAAGTTTTAAACTTCATATGTGTGCGTAATAAGTAGATTACCAAAACAGACTTTAATAAATACTGGATTTAATAAGCATGTCACATACCCATTTGTGTTCTTTGGAACAATTTGTCATAATCATTTAACTTAATACATAATTTGAAATGATTTACTGCCTGATGGCTGCAGCGGTAAATAATCTCAAGTTATTGTGTAGATATCTCTTTAAAATGGCGAGAGTGCCAATCCCAGTCTATTGTCTCTGCAGGCTGTAAGATAGATACAACATAACGGAGGCAAGGTTTATATCGGCATACAGGTATATAGTTGATACCCGAAGGCCGACTGCTAAAGTGAAAGTACCACCTTAACCAAACCAAAGCTTGCTGTTTTCACCTTGATATTAAATACACATTGTGCTTATTTTGTGGTGAAGTGTTTATGCACGGATGGATTGACATGTTTACTTTTACTATTTACGGATGCTGGTAATTTTATCATGACGAATTATTATTAAAAATACAAAATCTCCTGGTTATATTTGAGCGGCGCGAAATACAAAGTCACTCGAGTGACAATTCAAAATAATAAGACAATAATATCATGAGGGCTATCAACACTGAAGTTCTTCTATGGGTATCAAATCAAGGTAACTCAACTGATGAAGGGGAAATAATTTTGAAATTATATCTATCCGGTTTAAAATCAGAATATTTCAATATCTTGGTCATAAGGAATGAAAAATACAAAGTCACCCAACTGATACGGGGTATTGTGAAATTGGAGTAAATTAGAAGACTTCAATTTAATGGTCTTAGGTCACGGAGGAACGAAAAATACAAGGTCACTTAACTGATAATTCCCAACTGGGAAATTGTGAATCTATTCTAGATTTAAAATTAGAAGACTTCAGTATCTCGTTCACATTATTATGAGGAACGAAAAAACGAGGTCACCCAACTGATAATCAAGGGGAAATTGTGAAATTATACAAGATTTAAAATTAGAAGGCTTCAGTATCTTGTCCACATTTTTATGAGGAACGAAACATTCAAGGTCACCCAACATGTCACCCAGGGGGAGATTGACATAATAAGACGTGGTAGAGAAAGATGCCGCACATTATGGTTTCAAAATTTACGTGACTTGCTGCGGAATTACTGCGAGTGCAGTTATTCCGGGCCGCATAGGACACAAGTTGAAGAAATCTAAAATGTTTCTGAAGGGATGCGGTTTGCCTTGTTCAGCATATATGTGCCGGCCGGTGCTAAATAATATTTTCCTTAATTCATAGTAGAATTTATTGACGATCTTGCGACACTAAACTAAGGACACGCGGGGCGGGCTTGTGCGGGTATTATGACATCAATCAGCTGTTTTACAGCGCGGCCTTTTAACACCTGGTTCGGGCTTGATAGACGTGAAACTATTACGAACCAATTTTTCACGGGAAATAAAATCTTCAAATGTGTCATTAATTGATTTAGTTAAATATCCAATTGTGTTATTCAAATCTTTTTTGAATAAAACTATTTATGTTTCAGAAATCTACCTACATTGTTCATGGCTTCAGTTGTTTTGATTTTGATTAGGTTAAGAGGTCATGCACATAACATATTACACACACGCAATACATAGTCAACATGTCGATATTGTCGATAAGATTGTGAAATTGTACAGCTTGACAATTTATTTTTGCAGGCAGCCAAAGTGAGACCAACTGAATCCTGGTCTCCTGCGACAAAATGTTTTCAAAACATTGAACGTGTATGCGGCGCAAACAAAAAAAACATTTGATTTCCCAGGCCGATAGAAAACATTTGTGTAAATATGTATGGATACACCCCCAATATTTCTGTTTGGCTCAAGCTTTTTGTTCTGTATCCATAAAATCAACATTGACGACGCCACCGATTGCACATTTAAGTACATAAATATGTCGTTCTGTAAGGCTGCTTATAAACAGGAAAAAAATGCGCGAGCTGAACCACGAATTATGGGAAAGGGTCGAAGAAACTGCAATCGGCGTTTCGAAAATTGTATTCCAACCTCTCTTTAGTATTAGGCCACGGGTCGACCAGTTCATTTAAATTACGCAACTTGATCTACACGAGAGTATTCAGATATGTTTCTTAATCGCCTTAATATTGTGCGATCTTATTGTTTCGCTTTCTTTGCGATAATGAGAAGAAATCTCTAGCGTGGCCAAATTATGTCGGTTTGTATTCCGCTGTATTCAAATTCGTTATAATCCAGTTACAACACAGATTCAATGCAATTATTACCAACTTTATGGAGATTAAATAATATAAATTGATGAGAATTTTTATGTTATGTAATTTGATTTTATTTTATTTTAGAGGTTCTCATAAATCTCTTTGTGTAGGTTTTCATTGATTTCTAACGGGTTCTGTATTTTTCATTCATAATTATTATTGCCTAGCGTTTTTAGATCTCCATTTTCATATTTTAGTATCTAGAATATCTAGATGTATCATTCATTTTAATATTTAAGTATCGCAAAAATGGGTTTCCAACAAACATATCTTCTACATTCTATATTCAATAAAAACACATTCCTGACAGGCGCAGTAAACGTATAAACATTTTTAACTATAGGTTTCATGAATACTGTAATTTTGTTTCAAAACTATTTTCGGAAACTTTTGGAAAATGCCGCATAAAATCACTGGGCTTTACTTTACCATACCTTGAACACCCACCCATTTCGAAGTTATTTTTCGTCATCTCTACTGTAATTATAGACACTCTGCGTTTTCATATACAGTGGGTTGCCATATTAATAGGGACAGTTCCAATATTTCCTGATTTTTATGTTTACGTTGTCTCTACTTCTAAATAACTTGGATATGATGGCCATACCTTCGTTATTTTTGTTGCTGGTATCACCACTGATACTTTTAAGAAGTGGCAACACTCGCAAAGTGCCACATCCCTCGAAAATTTAAGGTTTTTTCCATGTGGCCAGCATTTTTGTGAAAATTCGTGATTGAAGTTCTGGTAAATAAATATACATAATAATTTATATTTAAGAGTTTTAACAGTTTAGCTGTACAAAAATGTAAGTAATTATTAATTATCTATTAATTTTATAATTTTTTTTTTCATATCTTATTTCAGTGAATAGTTTTTCCATATTGAGTCCAATGTTCTGTTTTTTCAGTATGGCTAGGTCTTCAGACACGTCCCAAAGAAAATGTGTGGAAGTGAAGTCACTATTGTTAAACACTGAATATTCCCAAAGGGAAATAGCAACCATTACAGGTATTTTAAAGTCTGTGGTTAACAGGATAAATTAGAAAATCAATCAAAACCTGCCCCTTGAATTGAATCACAATGGGAAATGTGGCAGAAAACGAATCACTACACCTCGCACTGACCGCAAAATCAAAGACGTCTGTCTCCAAAACCGCAAAAAGAGTGTGACTCGTCTGACCTTGATGATCAACGAAGATGATATCGAAGTCTCCCAAAGGAGAGTCCAGAGGAGATTGGCTGAGGAGAACCTCATTGGTCATCGGCCAGCTAAAAAACCTCGCCTCACAGTAGATATGAAGAAAAAACTACTGGAATGGGCCAACGCACACCAAAACATGACTATAGAGAACTGAAATATGGTAATTAACAATTTTGTGGTTATCAAACTTTAAAAAAATACCATTAGTTTGATTATGGCCTTTTTTTAGGTGTGCTTCTCTGACGAGTCCATATTCCAAATTTTGTTGGATAAATCATCGTTCGTCCGACGACGCCCATGAGAGAAATTTCATCCGGACTGCCTTGTAGAGACGATCAAACACCCTACCAGTATCATGATGTGGTCAGTCATCTCTTCCAAAGGGATGGGGCGCCTCCACATCGTGCAAGGGACTATGAGGCAGGATCAGTACAGACAAATACTGGAAAATCGATTACTGCCTCAAGTCGGAGAATGGTTCCCTGGTGGCCAGGAATACGTTTATATGCACAACTCCGCACCCTGTCATAAAGCCAGGACCGTCACTGCACTCCTGGCTGAAAAAAATGTGCCGGTTTTACCTTTGCCGGGGAATTCCCCTAACATGAACCCTATTGAAAACCTGTAGGAGCTCACCAAGAGGGAGATTGCCAAGGAGGTGGTCACAACGAAGCAGCAGCTCATCGAAACCCTCATCCGGGTGTGGCATCATTCTCCTGAACTAAAGATTACAGCAAAATTGTGCATTGAGAGTATACCACGGCGTGTACAAGTTGTTATTGCGGCTAAATGCGAAATTACGAAATATTAACTTTTTGTTCGATAATGTTTAAAAATAATAAAAAAAATAAAATAATCGCAGATTAAGGACAAATACAATGTATATAATTTTCAAAATTCAATGTCCTTGTTAATAAATAATAATAACCGCACCTAAAATTATAAACATCTTTGTTTTATGAACACAAAGTGTGAAAAACACATTTTCTATAGGTGTCCCTATTAATATGGCAACCCACTGTAATATCGCAGACCGCAGACGCGACAGAATTTAGGTCTAAACTTAAAACGCACCTTTTCAGACAGTCGTATCCATAATTTCAGAAACCTCCACTTTCACAGTCGACGGCATGACAGTTAAATTAAAATAAAAACTATAGCAGACTTAAGGTCATGCGATGATCAGTGTTTTTTGATATAGTGTCCTCTGCGTGCAGTTTTATCTTTTATAGGCATAAACTTTTTAATATAAGTGTGTTTGTCGGAAGTGACTTGCCAGGTAAGTATGTTTTGGTATCTTTTCTAAATAACAAAAGATCCTAGGAAATAAATTGTACAGCGCCCTTGAGGTGATTTTTCACAAAAACGGCGCTCTACAAATTATCCAATTATTATTATTATTATTATACATATAACACACATTATTTACAAAATTTTAAAACAATAGACATTAGAATGATATGTATTTGTAAGTAATCTGCCTGTAAAATAAAAATATACCTCTCAGAATATCAAACATTTGATTTTAATAATGACGATAAATATATGTTTATAATGTAAATGTATATTGTTTATTTTTTTTAATAATTTCAATATCCATTATGGTTTATATATCTTCTGCGGTTTGGTAAAACCTTTAAAGCCTCAAAATGAATAATTTACAGGAGACGATAAAATGAATTTTTACAAATTGATAAAACTAATTTAATATCTTGATTTTTTTTTTGAAAATGGTTATTTATTTATTTTATTTTTTATGTAAAATATTGCATTTCTGTTTATAATTATTAGGGATTTGAGGGTTGAGTAATTTCATTTATGGTTTTCTTGAAATAACCTAATAAAATTGTACGCCTAAATTTTATTTTTAGTATTAAAAATGCCTTAATCAGCAAAACATTTCTTTCCATGTGGTACTTTGGAGGCCACTCTATATGAAACCACCGAAAAGTAACATTCCCAAAAATGCAGTTCAAGGAGTTTTACCATAACACAGTCGATAATGTTTTTTATGTATATTTTTTACTCTTTAGTTATTTGTTTCTACAAAATATTACATTTCTAGTTCCTTAGTGTGCTTCCATAATAATTAAAATCATCTACGACTAACATAATATGGGCATGAGCCTAGTATGGTAGTTGAGAAAACAAACAAAAAAGTGCATTTATCCTATTGTTAAATGAATATATTATATTATTATTCTGCTATAAGTCCAGTATTAGTGTAACGCCGCGCCGCGCCGGTAATATGATGATATATTTGTTCGAACTGCGAAGTGATGACAAGTCAAAGTCCAAAGAACCGTTTTACCCCGTTCTCAGCCTCTACTGAATCTACTCCCCTTTCAATATATATTATCTTCTAAGAACTTAGCACAGTTTGTACTCAATTGCTGCTAACTTACCTCTAGAGTCTCGGGAATATTCTACTTTACCACGGCGGAAGTCACATAACAGTTATTTAATAGTAGGTGGGTGCATCTATGGACAATGGTTACATATTATGTTCTAACATAAATATTTAAATTTGGTTATTCAAATTACAAATTACTAACAATTTGTAATTACCCTTCACATATTAGTCACTTTTTTCTTCAAATTGGTCGGTATTTCTTTGAAGATCTTCACCACTTCAGAGTAATTAGTGTTGTGATTTTGACTTCTTCAGAAAGGGAAGGTTTATTTTATTTTTCTTTGTTTGTGTTGATGTTGTATGTATCTTCTACGAACACGTACGGCATATTTTCACGAATGAGAGATACTATTTTAAACAAATTAAAGTTTAAACGTGTTTAACTTTTTTCAGAATTTCAATGATTTATTATTGATTTTAAAAATTACCTGTAATCACAAATTCCCAAACAACTCTTATTTGGATGATGGTGTTATGACGTAGCTTCCGCTACCCGCATAGCTTAGAGCTTAGAAGCTTTGGCGGGCGTGACATCATAGCCTTCTTCCGTAAAACACCGTTTTGGCTGCAAGTTAAAATACACATACTTTTTTATTTATAGAGCGAAGACGGTTTAAATATTCTTCCCGTGAGCACTTAGGCCATAGGCCCATTGTGCTATCTCCCATTTTACCTCATTCCTTTAACAGCAACCCGTTCCCTTTAGTAAAGTTCACCAGGGTTGTCATTGGATGTGTGGCTATGTCTTCTGGTTCCACAAAGTGTCTTCCCAGGTCTCATCTCTCCTCTCCAATCCCCCTTGTTTTCTGAAGGCCCCAAAAGGGAAGAGAGCCTCATCTCTCCTCTCCATTCCCCCTTGGTTCCGTGAAGGCCCCACGAGGGAAGAGGGTCTCATCCCTCTTCTCCGCTCCTACTTGGTTCCCCGAAGGCCCCGTGGGGGAAGAGTCCACTCCCCGTTGGTTCCCTGAAGGCCCCACGACGAAAGAGTCCACTCCCCCTTGGTTCCATGAGGGGCCCACGAGGGAAGAGGGCCTCGTCTCTCATCCCCGCTCCTCCTTGGTTCCCTGAAGGCCCCATGAGGGAAGAGGCCTTTGTCGCTCCTCTCAACATACTTTAAATCGTCAAAAGTTTACTTGTCAACATAAAAATAAAATCAAATACTGTTATGTTATTTTTTAAACTTTTTTCAAGAGTAAAAAGGAATACTCTAAGAGAAATCTTTCGATTCTAATTGACGGCGTTTCACAAGTATTCTACCTTCTATATTCTACCTTACCACAGTGTCGTGAAGTTGAAAATTAAACCACGTTATAGTGCCCGGATGAAAACCACTTATATCTCACAAAGGCCTATTTTTTACGTAATCCGTATAATTTTGTACTTCCATTACACGAGTCCCGTTCCGAGAACGAGACGTAAAAGTAAGAAATATACGGTACCTGCCTATTTGGAAGTAGATGCCTATTCGTAATTTACGAATATTATCAGGGGTTCCTAAACTGTGTAGTGCCGCGACCCACCATGAAAAAATAAGTTTTGCGTCTTTAATGGTCATTATTATTTTTTTAGAGATTTTGTTCCAAGCTGATTTTATACAAAGTATTGAGTTAGTATCGCAAGTTAAAAAATTCGCGTAAACAATTGTTCAAGAATTTAATATCTGATACAGCAGTCCAAATGCATGTTTGAACATCAGTCAAACATCACAACAAAAAATTCTCATGTTTTCCTTTCCTTTACTTAACCATTTTTTCCGGAAATTGAATTTCTGTTGATTTTTTGTTGACAGGATCGTCGAAATTTTGCCGAAAAAAGATTGGCAATCTTGAAACTAAGTTATTCTGTTTGAAAATTATCACCCTTTCAATAATCGTTTTAAAATGACGCATGCAAAAGTTCTCTATTGTTAATTTTACAATTTTTTTCTAAGGAATCTACAATGTAGATGTCATGACATCGGCGTTGCTCCCGCAATATCTAAATATGTAAGTTTCCAAAATATTTTTGCTGAATAAATTGTATTCAAAATTGCGACATCATTCAATAATTTCTTTTGTGTGAATTATGTATTCGATTTTAATTTTCCTTAGTACTTACAAAAATAAATTTAAATGATATATTTGTTTGATCATTGCCGGCACAACGAAGATATTAAAAATGTTCTAACTTCTGTTTTAAATTTCATCCCGTAAAACTTAAAATTAGTAGGCTTCTAGCATTCCTTGTGGTTGTTAGAACAAAAAATTTAAGCAAAATAAATGTTGTGATTTTCTAAACCGTTGAAAAATGTCTTTACCCGTAGTTTTAGAACCTCTGGCTTTAATGTTTCGTATTGAATTGAAACGACCGAAACGGAGTAGAATGGAGAATCGTGGAGAAATAAATTAATTTTTCGCGTGATGTAAAATGAAAAATGGCGGGAAACTCTTACCAACGGTCATTCAATGTGATTAATGATAGTTTGGGGGTTTTGGCGTTCATAAAAATCAAGGAATGTTAAATATTTTAAATTTTGTTTAGTCTCAATAATAACGGTTTTTCTGACAGAAAGTTTTCGAATAAACGATGACGGACATAGAAAACCTTGTACTTTGCTCCATAGCTCACACTAAATGGAATTAATCGCCGGGCAAAAAAAGTACTATTCTTTGCTTGGAATTTGATACTAGATTTAAACAAAAAAAACATTTTAGTTTATTTCATTAGGCATTTATTGTGCAAGTCTTAATAAACGCTGATTTCACTTTTTGATGATTTTTATTTATATACATAAATTCACCACAATGGGGTACGAGTATTTTCACAAACTACGAATACCATTAACCTTCGTGTGGAAGATTTAACTTATATTTTTCTGATTATGATTATCACATCAAGAATATGTTATTTTTATATTTTCATTCATAATTTATTTTATTTTACGGTTCCAATACAACGTCATTATGACATAGAAACCCCTAATATCTGGTAAGATGGTTGTCACCAACGTTCCCTAACGTTGTCACAGCCGCCGAATTCACGAATAAAAACGAACATGTCGTTTTGGGGGCAAATCGAAAATAGAAAATTTATTCGACAACATAAAATAAAATAAAATTACCTTCATCATCGTAATTTCATTCTAGAATAAAAAAAGCTGTGATAAAAATACCATATTGAATATATTATCTTCGCAAGGTGAAAAAGCTGTAACGCGTGGAAAAAGAAATGTCCACCAGGACTTAAAATATATTCGATGTTATATTTTTGCTGAAAACTGGTCCACAGTGATTTCATAAAGCTTACTTTAAAGATAGTTCAACTCAAGGGCGCTTAGTTATTCTCGGTCACTTAGGTTCCCACATATTGAGTCAATAGGATACTTTCCATACTTTTTTCATTCTTTTAAATTCTTTTATATTTCATGCTTGATATATTCTTTCAAATTATTGTATCTACTAACTCGCTAAACACTGTAACTCGCACACATAAAACATCTTCAGCTTATTTTTCTCTTATTTCCTTACTTACTATTACTTACTTTGATCTTATATTTTTTCTACATTATATATTTCTTTGATCCTTCTAAATTCTATACACCTTTTTTCATTTATATTGTATACTTCTTATATTTCTTCTGTATTTCATATTTGATAAATTTTTTTAACGTAATTTGTATGTAATCGACCATCACACCAATAGCATGACGGTCAAAATATTCTCAATGACTGTTATAAAAAAAGCATTAATGAAGAAAAAAATAAGGTTTTTTACACAAACTCATTTTAAATTTCGAATAAATTTTATTAGGTTGTTGCAGTGGGAGGTGGGAGTATATGGAGAGCGCATTTCGGATAGATAAACATAATAATATTTGAATCGGTAGCCGCGTGGGCGCGTGCTTGCCCGCGGAACGCGAAGGTCGGTGGTTCAATCCCCTTATCCAGCCTCTAGCTATCCTTTGACTTAGAAAGATTCAGAATTAGACAATGATATGATATGATTTTGAAATGTTTTGTGTTTACATGTAGTACTTTACGTTTGTGATTACTCGATGTTTGCTTCACTGAAATGTAAATTGTTAACCTCGATACAGGCTTAGTTCTAGTAATGGTGATTTTTATGAGAAAAAATGTGATATATGTATAGTGAGATGCAATAAATAAATATTACGACCACCATACGTGTCATGTGCCATATGCCTGTATTATGGGAGCCGAACATTATTATACTTTGTTCATTAATTAGGTAATGGTGTTATGGATGTTTCGTAGTTAACCGTTCAGGCCTCTGGCAAATTTTGTCATACGGTCGGAGTATTTCCGCTTTGCAATAAAATACACCAATAAATGGAATATTTCCGAATGTATCCAAAAACTAAAACTGATTTTTAAATGTTAATTAAATAATGTTTTAAAAATGGCTCACCTTACGTTCTTTTGTCTAAACACCGAAATAAAATTACTAATTACGAAAAAACACTTTATATTAGACAAATCTATCATACAAATTTTATATTATGTTTTTGTCGTTTCATATAAAAAATAATGAATACAAAATTCACGAAGCTTTATAATTTTTTCTTAAATAGCGGTCGGAACTTTTGGTTACCCAAATTGTACATTTTAATTTATTTCTGTGATTTACTTCTAGATTTGAATATAGTTGTATTTTCTTTTTCTAACGCCGTTTTTATATCATATTTCTCGCCATTGCAGTAAGGGAAACTCAACGATTTCTATCAGATTTCGTGAGTTGTTCCCAAATGCGGGCAAATTAGCCTGATAGTTTAATAAAAACTAATACCTAACTATGTACAGTACCGCTCCGAGTTACGTTATCTACGATATATATATATGTATATTCTTGGTTACATAAATGTACACACATACGTAAATCGCCAAAATTAATTAACATGATAATGACTTGCGGTCGTTACACTAGCGATTCGCACGGCTGAAGTGTTGGTGTTACTTCTTTGTTTTTTTCTTACATGTTTTATTATTACATTTTACAAATTCATTTTTATTACCATCTGCTTCAAAGTATTGCAGTATATTGTGGAGTTAAACTGAACCACCCTTTACACTAGCTACCAAATTCAATTTATTGTGAAGTGAAACTAAACCAACCCTTCACACTAGCTACCAAATTCAGTTTATTGTGGAGTTAAACTAAACCAACCCTTCACACTAGCTACCAAATTCAGTTTATTGTGGAGTTAAACTAAACCAACCCTTCACACTAGCTACCAAAATCAGTTTATTGTGGAGTTAAACTAAACCAACCCTTCACACTAGCTACCAAATTCAGTTTATTGTGGAGTTAAACTAAACCAACCCTTCACACTAGCTACCAAATTCAGTTTATTGTGGAGTTAAACTAAACCAACCCTTCACACTAGCTACCAAATTCAGTTTATTGTGGAGTTAAACTAAACCAACCCTTCACACTAGCTACCAAATTCAGTTTATTGTGGAGTTAAACTAAACCAACCCTTCACACTAGCTACCAAATTCAGTTTATTGTGGAGTTAAACTAAACCAACCCTTCACACTAGCTACCAAATTCAGTTTATTGTGGAGTTAAACTAAACCAACCCTTCACACTAGCTACCAAATTCAGTTTATTGTGGAGTTAAACTAAACCAACCCTTCACACTAGCTACCAAATTCGCGTAAAAGTAATACGGTTTCCAAGATTCTGTCGAACATCCAAGTTATTATACCGTTACCCTAACATGAATAAATTTTTCTAAGTATTATTTTTCTAAACGTTATTTATTCACTACATACCTTATAATGAAAATCTTAACCATTCCTTGGAATTGTATTTGTAAAATTGTAATACATTCCTTTTTTTATTTATTGTTATCAAGTTTAATTTGTAGAAATCCATTTTCATTTTAAGTTTTTCTTTTGTATTTTCAATAATTTTCAAACTACAAAAAAAAATTCTCACTCGTGATAATAATTTCACAGCAGAACTTGCATATACATAAACGTTTTGTTTTTTTTTGTAATTTCAATAACAAAATTATTGAATATATAAAAATTCATTTTTTTTAAATCCTTATACTTTCACAAAAATTTGGTCGCTTGCTCAGAAAGTCGGTAAGTAGGTAGGTACCTAATCTACAAATTCCTTTTGAGCAAAATACGAGTTACGTAACTTCCCCAAAAACGTAAGTATTTCAGTTAAAAATAAATTTTAACTAACGACACAGTCCCATTTACTGGTATTTACATTCATATTTTCAAATTTAATTGACTTCACGAAAACTTTTTAATGATTTTACGAGATATATAGAACCGAGAAAATTGACACGATGTCATTTTTTAAATTTAAATCACTCACCGAAAAAACATTTTTTTTCTGTATTGTGTATTGATGTTTTTTATCGGTTTATAAAGCAAATAAAAACCACGTTCTTACGTGACTAAATTTCATGAACGTTATTCCATTTTCACGCCATCTTCGCCACCAGTTAAAATATTTCCAGTGATACGTGGTACTTTAAAGATACGTGGTACTTTAAAGATACGCCTCTAAGTTCCTAAGTATCTGGCAGCAAGTACAGAGATGTTAGTGACCCCACAGAGATGTTAGTGCTCTCCGTACGGTACCTGAAATCTCACGTTACCAGAAACTAGGTACCACAAGAAGTTGGTAATAATACTAAGCGTAGGCCTGCTAACTTTACTCACATTTGTGTCGAAAATAAATTGAATTGATAAACAATAAAATAAACAATTCTTTTTTAATCCTGATAAACTTTTAGTAAATTCCTAATATATCGAAACACGTGTTCATACAACATTATTTGCCTTCATAATCATGATAAAATATATTACATAAAGACGAAATCTAAAAATATTAGAATTTTTATGAAAACGTGTTCTTACAGCGTCACAATATATTCGTATTTTATTAAAAGTTTATCGGGAATCTTATTAATTCATTCTTTAAAGGCCTGTAATCCCGTTTTTAACCGGATTACTTAATAAATTAGCAATATTTAACATCAGTAAGTTTTCTCTGTGCTCTATCGAGCCCTTTGTAATTTAGTTTGATCGCAGATTTAGTTTTAGTTATAATTGCATTATATCAAATACAATTGTTCCTTCAATTGCATTTTAGGTCCCATTTCCGCAGAAGTCCACAAAGTAGGGGTGAAAATATTGACGTATCGATTAAAGTTCTACCAATTGCACATTAATGACATAAATTTATTGCCACCTTGGTTAGGTTGAACGTTTAACAATACTTTTAGGAAGGCAGAATTGCGTAGGTACCTACATTATTATTACCTTATTTTGCCTACGCGTTGTCACGGTCTGGCGGGTATTTCAGTTAGCCCAGGTTGGTAAGTTGAGTAATCTAAACGTTTAAATTTCTTGATTTTAAAACAGAACAAACAGTTGACTCAAATAACGGATCAAATTTCTGTTGGCAGATGTTTGTGGGTCTTTGTGTTTTGTAGGTCATCCAGTAGTGAGTAGATAGATGGTGGATATCTGCCGATGATGATGAAACCTAACCTATAAACGTAGTGACTACAAATTGGCGTGGCATTACTAAATACGAAAGCTTTATAACTTTATATGTTTCAGTGTATTAGACATCAACGCCCGGTCATAGTGAAAACCCGTGCAAACTCAAATGTAAATGTACAAACTCAACGTATAAATTAATGGTTTAGGCTGTCTGTGTTGTCTGTACGTTAGAAAATTTATAGCTTGTTCTATAATAGTCAGCCTTGTGCACTCATATCTAAAAAAAAACTTCTAGCAAAGATTGTGGGTTGGTACTTTGGTACTTTTCCACTACAGAAAAAAAAACAATCGCGTCATTTACCCGGAAGGGTGGGCAGAGGGCAGAGCGCCACACAACTATATCTTGGCACATATTCCTTTCTCTATTCACATTCATCCATCTTCTCATAATCCCTTTTGACATTCTAACTCTTTACATGATGTACTTTATTTAGTTCAAATATAAAGTGTTTCTAACTTAATACAAAATCAAAATCATATGAAATTACGAAGGTATATTTAAATAGAAACTGAAATAATAGGAAGTACATCATAATAATAACTAGACGTCATGCAAATCTTGCA